>NC_056742.1:529434101-529436601 GCF_019279795.1 Protopterus annectens | reverse complement strand
GTTCAAAACTGGCTAAGGCTCGCCACCCCATGATCCTTTTGGACCCACCACCACCTAGACCCACAAAAAAAAATAAGGGAATTTTGGGCCAAAAACCTCAAATGCTAATAGGTTCAGTAGGGGAAAATCGTTCTGTCTAACAGAACCTGTTAAATCCAACCCCCCCCAATAGTTATTATAATTTTTTTCCCCCCAAAATACCAACCACCAAGGGGGTAATATCAAAGATACCCCCTCCAGTATGGCACCGGTAATATTGCCAAACAGTGGGCAAAGCCTTTGTTTGTCCCAAACCGACCCTCCAAACAACCAATCTCTTCCTAAAACGGAAATTTAGTACATTGGGGAAATACCCAACATATGGGACACTAAAGCCCACCCCTGAATTCCGAATTTAAACTCAAACTAGGGCAACTTCACCCTCCACAAAGGGGAAACCAATTGGAAATTCACCAGATATTTCCACCAGGGTTACCTATTGGTAAATCCCATAATTATCCTCACGCTTTCCTATCCTCCCCCCAAACAAGGAACCCGTAAACTTAAAAGCAAATTACACTTTAAAGGGGGTTTAACCCCCAAAGGGAAAAATGCCACATGAAATCTTTCTTTAGAACAAATATAGGGTATTCCCAATAAACCAGAATACTTTAAAGGCAGGACTGTTTGGGGGCCCCAGCCATAAATATAAAAAAAGAAGGAGGGCCAAAATGGCAAAACCCAAAGGGAGGCAGGTTTTATTGAGGGTTAAAGCCTAATAACTTGGATTCCCAAAAATCCAAAAAGTAATACAAGGTTTTTATTATGTCAGAACCGGGGGCAACTCCCAATGGTTGAGTTTGGCAAAGCAAAAAAAACCCAAACTCCCAAACTCCGCAAAGGTTCAGAAAAATCCCCAACAAGCTCCCCAACAGGAGGGCCTCCTTTTAGTGACGAGCTCCTTAAAAAAACCAAGACCCAATGGGACCGGCTTCCCCTGTTTTACCTAAACCAAAAAAACCCACAAAACCCTTTAATCAGCCTTACTAGGAGTCCAGGAATTAAAAGGGCCCAAACAAAGGTGGGCCACAAGACCCAAACTATTGTATCCATAGCGGTTGGCCAATATGCCTAAAATACCAAGAAATTTGGGAAACCCCAAAATGGACCCCAAGGCTTGTAAGGCAGTTTCCTTTAACGGAATTTCCTTAACAGTACAAGGAATGAAGGAAAAAGGGTTCCAAAGCGGGACCCAAACTTCCACCCCGGACCCAAAAGGTCACATAAATACAACCCCGTACAGGGGAAAGTGGGGAAAACAAATGCAGACCGGTCATTACCTCCCGTTCTTTAATGGCTCCCGGGACCCTCTTTGCGGATAATTAGGGGAAAGGGGAAGGCTGGGGAAATGTTAAACGGGGCCGAAATACAGCAAAACCAAACCCAAAAAGGGCCAAAAGGTAACTGGGGCCACCTCCTAAATCCAAAAGTGTTATCCTTTAAAAAAAGCCCAAAAAAATTCCCAAAGGGGTACCTTAAACGGAAGAAGTAATGATTGGGCCCAATAGATAGCACCTCCCCATTCCAAATGGAGAAAAATTTTGGGCCCCCCTATAAAGGTACTTGACAGGTTTCCCCCCCCAATTTTTTAAAATTGAAAACCCCTGGGAACCCCCCCAACAGCAATGAGAAGCTTACAAAAATTTCCCCCAAAGGCATACAAACAGGGTCCCACCCCGGGGGTTCCCAAAACCCCCGAATATTCCAAACCTGATATTTGCAAATAGGGCGTACACAATAATACAAACCTGGAACCCCAAAAGGATCCACCAATTGCTTTGAAGGGCAATTGTGAACTGCAACTTCTTGAAACAAAGGCCCATAGATAAAGGGGAAGGAGAACACCACCCGAAGCCTTAAAACCCACTGGGCATAAATAACGCTTAAATAACCCGGGGGAAAAACCCAGCCGATCCACCACTGTAGTAGGGCCATTAGCCTAACCGGTTAAATGGATCCACAGGCTCATTGGGCTTCTTGGTAATATTTCTGAGGCGGGCCCAAAGGGAAAAGGGCATTACAACTGCAAAGGTGGGTATATTATCCGCTGACCACTTCCAAAAGGGTCCAAAGACTGATAACGTAGGCCATGGAAACCCAAAAAAGGGCCACCCTTTTAAAAACAAAGTGCCAAAATTCCCCAATGGGCCCCATAGGAAGAAATTAGGGTTTGGGCCCGGACAATCTTCCTTGAAACTTTAAGGGTTTGGAAAACCTATAAGCCATTACAAAAAGGGTTAATTAGATCCAAAGTCAGGGCCCCTTTAATCAGGGCCCTTTTAAATCAATGCCCATTTTGGGTACCTTACCCCCTAGCAACTGGAAAGACCCAAATCCCCCAAGAGGGAAAAGTCCTACCTTGGGTAAGAAACCCCCCATCGTTCCCCTCTCAGGGATCTGGCCTGAGTAAGAGTCAACCCAAAATTAAGGACTGCTCCCCCGGCCCAAAATCCCTTGGCTC
>NC_056742.1:529354101-529426601 GCF_019279795.1 Protopterus annectens | reverse complement strand
CTAGTATCTACCTAGTATCTACCTATGAACCTATATATCAAACAGGGAGTTACTCGCAGGCATGGTTAAAATATATAATGACCTCTCCATACGTAATAACTTTAACATTCATCTCTTGAGAGTTTGTTCCTTTTTCTCTATAGATCTGCTTTGTTTCATAATACCTCCTGTACCTTTATCAGCTTTTATGACTCTCCGATTTATTGCTGATGTCAAGTAAAACTTGGTTTTCCTTTGTCACGTTGTACCTTTTCTCTGATTTGCACTTAAGCAAATTCTTATCTTTCACAAACCTTGTTGAAACATTGTGATTTGTAAATTTGGGTTAATAATAATTTAACATACAGTTATCTAAAGGTTCACAATTTACCTTATTCATAATACACTTCTTAAATTTGTCGAGTACAACTTTGTCTAAAAGAAAAAAATTAGACCTCTGGGCCGGAATTCATGTAATGCCTGTTTTCAACACTGAAAAGTGGGCATCTGCAAACTCTGCTTTGGTTAAATTAAAAATAGAACAATTCTATGGTCTACCTTGTCGTTATTAGCCCCTTTTTTCCCATTTTTTTTCTACATGGGGTTGGGGTATTGTGTTAACTGTCGCCAACTCTCTCAAGTCCGTGCCACACACCTGCCTTCTTCAGCAGTCATGCCTGACTGTCGCAGATCTTCTTTTATACAGTCCATCAACCTCTTTGCTGGACGTCCTCGCTTCCTCTTACCTTCTTTCCTGTCTGTCACAAATCTTCCTCACCAGACTGTCTTTTGCTTTTCTGCACATGCCCAAACCACCGTAATCTGTTTTCTTTGATCTTTTCTGCAATTGGAGCTACTTTGGCATCTGCTCTTATGTCCTCATTTCTTTGTCTCTCCCACATTGTGTATCCTACCACGTTTCTCAGGCACTTCATTTCCATCACCCTTTAGCTTCAACTGTTCTGCCTTTACTGCCCAGGTTCCTGTACCATACAGTAGTACTGATTTGCACCACTGTCTTGTACACCTTGCTTTTCAGCTTCTTTGGCATTCTTCTGTCATAGACTACACCTGATCAACATGACCGCATCACCTAGCACCAAATTTTACACTGTCAAGTGGCTAGCCCTGCCACGGCACAGTCTGTGATCCATGTTCTCCTATCTTAAGGATATTGCGCACCACAATATATGCCCAAAGCATTTGGACTGTACAACTCTTCCCCCTATAGAGCACTATGTAGAGTCTGTGCTGATGCACACAACTCCATTCATTGCCAAGTTTGAGATGGAAAAGCATATTTTTTGGACATGTGAGAAACCCCACGGAGACCCAGGGAGAATATGCAAACTCCAAACAGGCATTTGTCAGAGGTCAGGATCAAACCTTATGCATGGGAGGCAAAGATCTTGACCATTAAGCCAAATTGGTCTCAAAAGCTCAATTATATAGTCTATAAAGTCCTCTTTTATAGTAAGTCATTCGACTGAGCAATTAATGATGGTGCCTCCCCCAACTGTGACCTCTTCCACAGTCTCTTGCTGTCCTCGTCATCTCTTGCTGTCCTCGTCATCTCCTGCCCATTTTCATGTCCAGCCTGTAAAAAAAATCCTTCATGGATGTTTTCCTGCTGTAATATGTCCAGTCACATTGGCATAAGAAATTTGCTCTGCAGTATTAGAATTTGTATTTAAAATGTCCAAGTTTTCATTTTGATTTGTGAACGATGGGGGGAAATTCTTCAGCTGACATTAGTGTTAACACCATTATTATTGGATAAATTGGAATAAAAGTGGTGGCAATATTTGTCTATATATATTTATATAAATTTATATTTAATTGTATATACATTTATTTGTGTAAATATACGTCTGTGTGAATAACAAACTTTTCTCAAAATGATGGAAGCAAGAACAAGCTGAAGATGCAAAGATTTAGTGCTTTTTTTCCCAAACTTATTCCAAGAACTTCTTCAGTAACATAACTAATGTTAAAAACACTTTGGGCCAGATTCAATAAAGCCTACACTAAGTGTGCACTATATATTCAAGAACATCCTTATTTCTCTTTTGTGCTTTCTAGTAACTCTGATTACACTAGGTTTACATGTACGCTACACTTTAAATATTGAAAGGGATTCATAAAAGGTTAAAGCTGTAGGAAAATGGAAATTAGGAGGAAGAAGAGTTCTGTCTGTCTGTCCGCTCGGAACTGTGTACACCTGTAGGCATTATTGAATCCCAGGTTTATGTAAGATTGGTCTACCAATGATTTTAAAGTTTTAAATGATATCACTTCCTCCTTGTTCTGTTGAAGACGAAACCTAATATTCGGCTTTATTTCTTCCATCATTCGAGAAGTGTGTTCAGTTGGGAATTTATTCTTCTGGAGATTGGCGTTGGTGTTGGGCGTGTGTGTATAGGTTCATAGGTGTGTACTAGGCTAATGGCCCTGGAGCCTTTAAGTCTAGCCCCAAAAAATTGCCCAGGCACCATGCCACCTGATGTTTGTTCAGTGGTCATATCCAGTAGTGCACCTGGAATGATCCCGGGAGTGAACTTTTACCCATCCACTTGTCAAGATTCCTGTTGAAGAGGGCCAGCGAGGTGCTCTGTTTGACATGAATGGGAAGCTTATTCCAGAGTATGGACAGTCTTTGGGAGATGAACCTGCCCCTCCAGCATGTTCTGTTAATTGTGGTAGTGAGGTTGTGATCTCTGGAATGTGGGGCGATTGGGATTTCTTTAAGTGTAGCATTTCAAGTAGGGCTGGGTCGGACATGACTTTGTAAGTCAAGCAGAGATCACCTCTAAGTAGACTACAAGAGACTGAGAACAGCTGAAGTTTGAGTCTGTCCATGCAGGGCATTCTTTTTTTTTTTAGTTACTTTTGTTGCCTCTACAGCTGTTGTAGGTGTCTGATCAAGTACATGCCAAACTGGGCATATATTCGATGACTGGCCTAATGAGGGATAAGTAGAGGGATTATGACCACTTCCTGTATGCAAAACCTTTGGTTATAAGATGTGCCATGTAGAAGGACTTCTACGACCGTGGCAATGTCATGGTAGAATGTGAGGTGGCTGTTTACCTGGGTACCCATGTCTCTTTTGACTCCTTCAGTGGGCTCCCATCCAACATAGTAATTCATGAATTGAGTTTTTTTCAAAGGGGATGACAAAGCATTTTTGGCATTTAGCTTCAGGCCATGGTTCTGACACCAGTCATTGGTCTCAGAGAGGCCCTTTTGTAGGTTGTCTGCATCACTTGGGGAGTTGATAATGACTCCTAGCTTGCAGTCATCAGTGAACTTGGTCAGCCAGAGTTCTTCTGTGTTGGCCTGGACTTCTGAGAAGTAGATGCCAAACAGGAGAGCTCCCCGGACTGAGCCCTGTGGGACTCCACTCATGACTGATCGACAGTCTGACTGGGAATTTGCAACTTTCAGTCTGTGGGTCCTGTCTTTGAGCCAATTTGCAACCCACCTAGTGATGTAAGGATTGATGTCTAGTTTGAGTTTATCAATGATACCTGAGCGGGGAATGGTATCAAAGGTTTTCCACGCTGAAGTAGACTGTATGCACTGCCTTACCCTCATCTACAGCCTTGGTGACTGCCTCGAAGTCAGCCAGGTTCAGCAGGCAGGATCTCTCCTTGACAAAGTCAAACTGTGTGGGATCAAGAGTTTGGAGATTGCCTGTATATTTAAGCAGGTCCATGATGATGCGTGCCATAGCTTTGCATACCAGGCTTGTCAGGCTGTTCAGGAGATGGTTTCCAGGGTCTGTAGTTGCTCCCCCTTTATGGAGTGAGATGACTGTAGCAGTGCGCCATTCATTAGGGATATAGCCTGAGGTAAGGCTGTGATTTGAACAGGGCACACAGATGTGGTGCTAGTTCATTTCGTAGCTCATGTATGACTCAGGCTTTCGTCTGGTATTGTGATAGGCCCCGGGGGGGGGGGGGTTAAGTTGGCACTGAATCTGTCTGCCAGTATGTTGGCTATATTTATTGGCTCAGTATAGGAGATGCCATTGTGCAATAACTCAGAGCAAATCTGGGTATTGCCTTTTGAGGTTTTTGATATAGCTATAGAAGGCTTTGTGGTTGTTTTTGGTGTCTGCCATAGTTCTGCCTTCATAGCTGGTTTTAGAGGATTTGATAAGGGATCTCAGCTTTTTGTTGAGACTGATGAGGGAGGTTTTTCAGTCTTGTGACTTCAATTTTTTCTGCAACAGTTTCTTCCTTCTGTTGTAGAGTTTGATGGCTGGGGGCCACCAGATTGGCTTCCTTTTTTGGGAGGAGAGCGTCTTAATTCTATTTGGCATGGTAAGGTCCATACATTTGTGTACATGCTCGTACAGTGCATTGGTGTATGATTTGGCAGTCATGGTATAAATCCCTATGTCACAAGATGGGTTGCCAACTGGCTCACTGACAGAACCCACACTGTGAAAAGTAGCAGACTCCAAATTCGTCTTCAGACCAGTGACAAGTGGAGTACCACAGTGTTCAGTCCTGGGTCCTCTCCTGTTAGCTAACCCAGAAGGTCTTTGGCTAATGAAGTTTGCAGATGACTGCAAACTAGGATCCATAATCGAAACTCCGAATGATGTGGACATCCTACAAAAGGGCCTCACTGAGACAGATGCCTGGTGTCAAAGCCATGGCCTCAAGCTCAATGCCAAAAAGTGCATTGTCATCCCCTTTGGTAAAAACTCTGTACCCATGAACTACAACATGGGCGGTAGTATACTTAACACCAAAAGTGTGGTAAGAGACCTTGGGACACAGGTAGACTGTAGTCTCTCCTTTGATAATCACATTGCCACAGTAGTCGGGGAATCCTTCTACATGGCACACCTTATCACAAAAAGGTTTCTCATCCATAGTTTCATAGTTTCATAGTATAGTACTAGGCTATCTGCCCTGGGGCATTTGTAAGCCTAGCCATAGTGATGTGGCTTTTGCCACCCCATGAAATGGTACAAAAATGTACAGAATAAATCTAGAATGCTGTGCCTCTGTCTAGTAGTGACACAATGACGGTCCCCTTATATAATAGAATTAGTTTACTGTGCCCCTGTCTAGCAGTGACACAGATGTGACCCCTGGGGTAAACTTACGATCTCCCATCCACTCATCAAGATTTCTCTTGGAGAGTCAGTGAGGGGCTCTGCCTAATACGAACTGGGATCCTGTTCCAAAGCATGGGAAGCCTCTGGGTTATGAATCTATCCCTCCAGCATGTCCTATTCATACTTGTGCCGAGGTTTAAGTCTTTACCTCTCGTGGTCCTTATGGATTTGGATTTTTTGAGGTGGAGCATGTCCATCAGATCCTGATTGGACATGGCCTTGTACGTCAGGCAGAGATCACCTCTGAGCAGGTGGTATGCTACTGAATAGAGCTGAAGTTTCTTTAGTCTGGCAGAATAAGACATATGTTGGAGACCCTTGATCCTTTTGGTGAGGTACTTTTGTGGTCTCTCCAGCTGTTGCAAATGCTGGGTGAGGTACATACCAAATGGGGCATTGTACTCAATCATGGGTCTGATGAGGGAGGAATATAGGGGTACAATGACATCCTTGGATCTGGATGTGAATCCCTTCATGATGAGGTGTGCAAGGTAGAATGTTTTTCTAACCACTTTGGCAACGTGGGTGTCAAATGAGAGGTCGCTGTCTACTTGGGTCCCTAGGTCTCTGATTACTTTTTCCGTACTCAGTGGGTTGCTTTACTCGGTGGGTTGCTGTCTATGTGATAATTTGTGGGTACTTTGTTTTTTCCAAAAGGGATGACTATACATTTTTTGGCATTTAGTTTAAGGCCGTGACTACGGCACCAGTTGTCCGTTTCAGTGAGGCCTTTTTGTAGGATGTGTGTGTCTGCTGGTGTATCGACTATGGCGCCTAGTTTGCAGTCATCTGCGAACTTTGTCAGCCACAGCCCTCCCATGTTTGCTTTAACATCTGAGAAATAAATGCCGAACAAGAGGGTCCCAGGACAGATCCCTGTGGGACACCACTTGTGACTGGCTTTGAGTCTGACATTGCTCCAGCGATTTTAACTTTATGGGTTCTGTCCTTTAGCCAGTTTGCAACCCATCTAGTGACATAAGGGTTTACTTTTAAGCTGTTTAGCTCATCTATGATGCCTGAGTGGGGTATTGTGTCGAAGGCCTTAGCCAAGTCCAGGTATGCTGTATGGACTGCTTTGCCCTCATCAATGGCTCTAGTGACTGTTTCGAAAAAGTCATCCAGGTTTAAAAGGCAGGATCTGCCCTTTACAAAGCCGAACTGGGTGGGGTCAAGTGTCTGTAGGTCCCCTATGTCTCTGTTTGAGTTCCATAATGATTCTTTCCATAGCTTTGCAGACCAGGCTAGTTAAGCTTATGGGGCGGTAGTTTCCAGGGTCTGTAGAGGCACCCCTCTTGTGGAGTGGGACCACTGTTGCTGTACGCCAGTGTTCAGGTACATATCCCGAAGTAAGGCTAAGGTTAAATATCATTTTTATGTGTGGGTTTAGCTCCTCTTGGAGTTCACGTAACACGCACCCCGGGATACCGTCTGGTCCCATTGATGCTGTGTTTTTTGCTTTGTTTAGGGCGGTTCTCACTTGGACATCTGAGATGACAGGGAGATTACATTCAGCTGGGATAAGTATTTCTTCTTTTGGGGGTGAAGGAGGGGAGAAATTTGCACTGAACCTGTCAGCCAGAATGTTGGCAATATCTGTGGGTTCAGTGCATTTTTTGTTGTTGTGAACCAACTCTGAGCATATCTGAGGGTTTCCGCCCAGGTTTCTAACATAGCTGAAGAAGGCTTTGTGGTTATCTTTAGTGTCCTTAGCGATTTTTCTCTCAAAGTTTGCCTTGGATGTTTTTATGAGAGAATGTAGTTTTCTGCTAATGTTTATCAGAGATGTCTTCCCTTCATGGGATTTATCTCTGACGTGCAGTAGCTTCCTTCTTTTGTTATACAATTTGTTTTATGGCTGAGGTCCACCAGACAGGACGCTTACATTTGGTGGAGAGGGACTTGGATTTGTTTGGGATTGCATGATCCATGCATTCTTGGAGATGTCCATAGAAAGCATTTTGAAGGATTCGGCATTGTGGGATGTGGTATCCACTGGCACAGTGGGCTTAAAGGATACCATCTCAGTCTTAAGAAGAGTGAAGTCTGCTTTTGAGACGTTTTTCACTGTGGTCTTCTGTGCTGGGGGTGGAGGTGGGATATGTATATCCAGGGTGATTAGTTTGTGGTCAGATCTCACTAGTGAGGGGTATACTTCCGGTGTGGAGCATTTTGTCCCCATGTTTGTGGTGATCAGGTCTAGTATATTATCTCCCCTAGTGGGAGAGGTGACTAGTTGTTCCAGTGCATTTGAATTTATGAATTCCAGGAACCTTTGGGCTAGGATATTAGGGCTAGAATAATGTACCCAATCTATGTTTGGGTAGTTGAAGTCTCCCAGTATGATGGTATTTTGTGATGCATTCATATCCTCCAATGTCTTCAGGAAGGCTGAGTGGGGTTCTTGAGATTGGGAGGGTGGTCTGTAACATGCTACCAGTTGTATAGCAGTTTTGCCTATGGTTAGTTGCACCTGTATGGTCTCTGATGCTTCATGTGTTGCTACTAACCTGGAGGTGTGGGTGTCCTTTATGAATATGGACACTCCCCCTCCCTTTGTGGTTCGGCCCGGGTTTTGGGGCCGAAAAGCATGATACGAGGTATAGCCTGGTAGTACTGGGGTGCTCTCAGGAGCCTTGAACCAGGTTTCAGTTACTGCACAGACGTCGATGTTCTCCATGCTGAGGAGTGCATTAAGTGCCTGCATCTTGAGATTTAGACTTCTGGCGTTGAGCAGCATTACCCTTAGTTTTTTTTCATTTTTGTTTTCTAAGGAGGTGGGTTTGTCTTTTTGAGCCTTGCCTAAAAAAGGCACTATGGGGATGGCAAGAGAGCTTTAGCCAATATCCGGAAGCCCAATGGTGACAGGTGTAAGCCATCCCTTGCGAAGCAGCGTGGCTTGTCCAACATATCATCCCAGGCAGACAGACCTTGGATCCCCTTAGAATGACACCAGTACTTGAGCCAGTTGTTAAAGCTGATCATCTTGTCTTTGTATTGTGGTATCATTCTTGGTGAGGGCAAGATGCTGCTCAGGGTCAGGGTCATACCAGCCTGGGCTACATAATCGGAGAGCTCCTCTATGTCTCTTCACGTAGTCCAGGGAGGTACGTCTCAGGTCTTTCACACCAGCATGGACAATGACTGAGTCGTATTTGTACTTGCTTTGGAGTGACCTGAGTGCATGTGTTATGTGGCGGATCCTAGCTCCCGATAGACAGCTCACAGTCACCTTCTCCTTGTTCAGCCTGGTCAGTGGGACATCAGTGTGTCTGACTATGGAGTCGCCTATTACTAGTGTATCAGGCAAGGTGTTTGGCCTTAAGGGCTGCGATTGGTCGACGCACTGATTTATTGAAGTATGTGTTGCATGTGTTTTGTTTTGAGGTGGTGGATTTTTGGATGTCTGCTTTGGGAGCCTCTGTTGTTTTGGTAAGTTTTTTATTAGAGCCTCCGAGTATGTCTTTGTGTTTTTATGTGTTTGGTTTGCAGTTGTGTTAGGTCTATGTGGGACTGGGATTGTTGTGTGTGTGGTTGCCATCTCCTCCTGTCTGGTCATGCCAGCCCTGAGTTGAGAGTTCAGCCTCCAGTTTGGCTATATAGTTGCATCTCTCACATGTATTTGTGTTTGTTGGGAGGAGGAGAGGGTTGTCTGTGTACATGAGATAATTGTAGCATTGTCTCAAGATACCCAGATTGACCAGCTGAACTGGAGACGACGCCAGTAATCTACCACTCGACATGCTAGAACAGTGTAAGGGAGTGGTATACCTTTAAGGGAAGTGGATATTCACAGGGGTGGTAAGTAGATGTAGTGCTTTACTTAGTACGAGAGTGCTTACTTAGTAGAGAAGTATTGAGAACAAGTGCTAGGCTTATAATACAGTGAGTAGTCTGATTATACTAAGAGTAGAGCTTCCTTAAGGGAAAATTTGAAGAACAAACTTGGCGGAGCCAGAAAAAGTTTAACCTTGTTTAACCGGCGCTGCGCTATGCGCACGACCGCGCAAAGCCGTGCAAACGCGGATTTTAAACCGTGAACTACAAAAGAGCTAGAAATGGTCCCAAAGAACAAATTACTACAGCTTCTTGTGCTGAGGTCACTTCCCCCAAGGACAGGTAGGCTGCTCATGGCTCCCCACTCCCACTGGTGAGTAAAGAAACTTCCTTCTATCCAAGTAAGGTAATGGACAACACAGGAACTACACCACAGCCCAGAATACAGCAATGCCTGTAAACTGGTCTAAACTAGTCGAGGAAGGAGGTTATTGTTCCCCTCTACTCATCACTCATTAGACCCATTATAGAGTACAACGCCCCTTTTGGCATGTACCTCATAAGATGTCTACAACAACTGGAAAGGCAACAAATACCTCACAAAGAGGGTTACCGGCCTCAAACATGTCTTACGCAGACTGTCTCCTACGCAGACAGTCTAAAACTCCAGCTTTACTCTGTCACATATCGCCTACTCAGTGGTGATCTCTGCCTAACATGCAAAGCTATGTCAAACCCAGAGCTGTTGGACATGCTCCACTTAAAGTAATCCCAATCCCTCTGAGCTACATGCTCTAGGAACCTAAACCTTATCACCACAATAAACAGAACATGCCGGAGGGATAGATTCCTGTCCCAGAGACTTCCCATACTCTGGAATAAGCTACCTATCTATATCGAACAAAGCTCCTCATTAGCACTCTTCAAGAAAAGTCTTGATTGGATGGGAAATATGAAATTCACCCTGGGGATCACTCTGTGGCTCTGCTAGACAGTGGTACAGGAAAATAATTTTCTTGGGTGGCAAAAGTCAGGGTACTTTTTTGGCTGGGCTTGTATAGGCCCCAGGGCCGATAGCCTAGTACCTACCTATGCAGCTATTTTCCATTGGCATGGGTGCCGAGAAGTTAGCCACCTTTGCTTTTAGGAGCCCAAAGTCGGCTTTAGAAAAGTTTTTCAGGGTGGTCACCATAGTGGGAGTGTAGGTGAGATGGGGATTTCCATGGTGATCAGTTTGTGGTCAGATTTAATCAGGGAGGAACTAACTATAGGTGTGGAGCAATGGTCCCCCATGTTGGTGATAACCAGGTCAAGGATGTTGCTTCGTCTAGTGGAGGTCACAATGAGCTGGTCTAGGGCATTGGAACTGATAAATTCCAGAAAGTGTTGGGCCTGTACATTGGTACTTGAATAGTTTTCCCAGCTGATGGAAGGGTAGTTGAAATCGCCCAGTATGAGAGTATTAGGTTGGACCTTGATAGATTTCAGGGTGCTTAGGAAGTTGGTGTGTGAGTCTAGGGACATGTTTGGGGTTCTGTAGCAGGCTATGACTTGTATCGCCATCTTACCCATTGTTATACCTGAAGCATCTCAGATGCATTATGCTGGGCTACCAGTCTAGAGATGTGCGTATCCTTTAAGAATATGGAGACAACACCACCTTTAGAGCTTCTGGATGCATTCTAGGGCCAAAAGGTATGGAATGAGTTGTATCCTGGGAGTGCAGGGGTACTTTCTGCCTCTTTAAACCAGGTCTCCATTATAGCACAGATGTCGACATTCTCCATTTTGAGGAGAGCTTTTAGTGAGTGCTTCTCTAGATTGACTTCTAGCATTGAGCAGCATGACCCTCGGATTGCATTTGTTTGTAGCTGTTACGGTGGAATTCTGATTTTTGGAAAACTGCCTAAAAAGGCACTATAGGGGTGGCAAGAGCCTTAGCCAGTACCCAAAATCCCAGGCGTGATAGATGGTAGGCTGTCTCTGGCAAAGCATCGAGGACGGTCTATTATGTCGTCTCAGGCAGACGGATACTGGATCCCTTTAGAATGACACCAGAAACTTAGCCAATTGTTGAAGTCTATCATTTTCTGCTCGTACTGTGGTATCATTCTGGGTGACTGTAGAATACTGCTTAGGGCTAGAGTCATACCTGCCTGGGCCGCATAATCCGAAAGTTCCATCACAACCTTTTTTTTTTTTTTTTTTCTTCCATGTAGTCCAGGGAGGAACGTTTCAGGTTATTCGCACCCACGTGGACAGTGAGCAAGTCATATTTGTACTTGTTATGGAGTGACCTGACTGAGTGAATGTGTTGTGTGGCAGATCCTGGCATCTAATAGACAACAGACCATCAGTCTCCTTGTTCAACCTAGTGATTGAGACATCAGTGTGCCTCACAATTGAGTCTCCCATGTTTAGTACATTGGGCAAAATATTTTGCCTTAAGGGCTTGGGTTGAGGTGCTTGTGGTGATTGAGTGCGTTTCTGTCTCTGAGGTCTCTGTTTGGGTACATTTTTGAGAGCCTCTGCGAAGGTGGATGGTTTGTGTTTTTGGAGGGCTGTGTGTTCTATGTAGGGAGTTACAGGTGTTGACCTTATCCTCTTGACCAGCTAGTCTGGTCTTGGTTGGAGTGTGCACTGCTTCCATTTTGGTGCATCTCTCATAGGTATGAGTGTTGGGAGGTAAGAGGAGAGGGTTGTCTGTGTACATTACAGTTACTGTCTCAGAATGCCCCAAGTACACCAGGTTAGCAGGAGAAAGCACAGGAAATTGCCCTACGATCATACCAGGAGGGGTGGTCATAATAAGTATTGGTGCTATTATACATGTCTGTTGGCATCTGTTTAGCCCATTTGTCAAGAGTAGCCTACTGAAAAAGGAGTAGACCTATACAATTGTATCTCGTTAAACATTTGACCTGGCAGGTGTAAAAACAGTCAAGTGGAGAGTATTTCTGAGTAAGAAGTTGTTTAGAGATTTGTACTACAGTTTTCCATTTCCAGAAACTGAAGTGTAATAAGTTTGTTTTTTTATTGCTGAGCTGTATGCAGATGTTGTGGAAATGGATCAGAGGTCTGGTTAAACCACACTTCTCTCCCATGCACTGTTTTGTTCAAGTTGAGTAAATTATCATTATTCCAGTGTGGCCTGCAGAGTTGGCATTGAGAGAAATGCATGTTTTGGTGTTTACAGCAGATGTACATGCTTTAATATGTGACTGATCTGCAGACTGTGCTGACAGGCAAGATTGGTTCTATGCTTCTCTTCTGCAAACTGTCCTGGAGTTCAATTGTGTGGTTGAGCTTTTGTAAGGGAGTTTTCTCCAGGGATAGCTTATGTTCTAGATAATTTGTAGTTGCCTTGCATAGAAATTTTGGTATGGAATTTTGCTGGCTAATGTGTACCGTAATATGGTTGATGTAAGTCGGGGCTGCTGCGCCTGGTTTTGTCACTGTGCAGGGGCTGATCTGAGATTGGAGGAGTGGTTGTGTGGCACATGAGCTGTAAAACTAAGGATATTAGAAAAGGAAGCCCTGCTGAAGCTTGAACAGATGTGGATCAATATGCCCATGATATTGCTTACTTGGTTTTGGGAACAGTACTTGCTAGGTAACATCAGCTCCATAGTGATGATGTCCAAAATATATTACTCTTGGGGGGGGCGTTGCAAGATTCAGTAGTGGTACTATTGCACGATTTTGTTACACATGCTATTCATATTCATCCCCATGTTGCACTATTACTGCTGCTGCTAGGACTTTAATTGCGGAAGATTTGACAACTGGCCAGAGTTCCAGAATTTGCACCCTTGGCCAGGTGGAGACTTGGTCAGGTGGAGACCTGTACTTCTAGGCAGCAGTACATACTCTTTGTGAAGCTGCCCTCCACCTGCACCATTGTAGAACTTTCTTGTTGCAGTTAATTTTCATTTTGCATGTACAGTTGATATAGCATCTCGGTGTATGCCAGAGCTACATCTCACTGTATTGTATAAGGAAGATGGAACCAACGTTTGAAGTCCTATGAAGGAAGACAAGTGCACATCCTGTAGATGGCTCTATGTAATGACTTCATAGCTTTCGTTTTCTGCTTGGGTTAAAAATACAAAGCAAAAACAGTAGTAGCTGCAGGGACTTCACCCCTAAAATTATTAAAAGGCAGTGTTTCCTTCAAAGTTGTTTAAACAGAGACTTGAATTAATTGCCACCATAACATCATCTTCCAGTTCATCCCCAATTTTGAGGTGTCTCTGTGTCTGTGGAACTGAAGATGTACTTCAGTGCATGTTTCAGTAAGATAAGCTAGATGCTTTCACTTCTGAAGTCCCTTTGGAGGCTGTGATGATTCTGGACTTAAGCACATTCCACTGAGCCCAAGGCATTTGCATGAAGGCCTGTATGGAACACATTTTAGATACCACCCCTCTGATGTTCACTGTCATGATATTTTTATCTCTGTGGAAGGAGAGGGCCATCATTCCACATTCTTGGTTAAAGAGGGTGTCCTGTAATTGATAGGTTGAGTTCTGGGACTCCTGTATGCCCAAATGGGAAGCGAGAATGAGTGACCGCTCCAATGAGATTCCTGGGCCCAAAAATGTAATCAAAAGACATCTGCACCTTCAGCTTTCCTTCAGTTGTGTGGTTTTGGATAAATGACCAACCATACCCCACCCCCCAGCCAGGCTTATGTCTAGGAATGGTCTCCCATGAATCAAGCATTCCTAAATGTCCTGCAGAAGTTGTAGCCAGCACCAAATTGGGCCTCAGTTTGCAACTCCTACTCTTAAGAGGAAGAGAGCCATCCTTGGCGAGGTATTCTGATTGCTGCGATAGAGGGGAAAGAATTTGATTATGGATCCCAAGTCCCCCACCCCCTCCTTCAAATATAACACTGATCGTGTCACTTACTTCTCCTGCAAAGAATTTCATGTGGAGATGGCAGAATGAAAGGCTACATCAACTGGGAAGCTTGAGATGACATTACAAGAAAATGTATTTCAGTTTACTGTGTCTGGATGCCACTAAACCAGTAAGAGTACCTCCGTTCTTGGGAGCTTTGGGAGGTAACTTTTTGGCTTCCTAGAATGAACCTGTTAACCAGTCCCCTGTCCATAAGAAACCTCTTGAAGTTTACATTGTGCAGGAGTCTCAAATTCCTTTTTACAAGAAAACCGTGCTGGATGCAGCATTGGAGAGACTAAATTGGTAACTGGCCCAAACACTCTTCCAGTGACTGGGAATTCAGACTCCTTGATTGCTTTAGGGAGAAACTGTACCCAGCTGTGCCATTCTGGCCTTCAGTGACATTATCTGTTGGACATGACACAAATTCTGACCAGATGAAGGAAAATGGGGATGTGTGTGATGTGGTTCTGAGGGTGAAATTTACTGGACCTCACCTAGACTGCTAGTCAGGTGGTAAGGTACTCTGTGATGATGTGGTTGAAATGCCCATGACAACTGCTATGTAATTGGTGAATAGAGAGCATGTTTGGTTGAGGCTGCCATCTTTTACAGACTATGTCAAGGTATAGCTACTCACTGTTCCACTATTCAAAGGCCTCTGCTGTAAGAATTATTGGGGGGGAGGAAATGGGAGGACTGCACAGCCTGGGAATCTGCCCCCCCCCCATACCAAGACAGATGAAAGGAATAAAAGGGCAGTAGAAAAAAAAAAACTTCAAGAAGAAAAGTAAGTGTTTGAAAAGAGCAACCATAACTGTATAAAGCTAGTCACTCCATCCGTCCTCCAGTCCCCACCCAAATCCTTCTTTACCCCCCTCCCACCACCAACACCGAAGATAGCAAGCAGTGTTATCCAACTCTTAAGTTTGGAGGAAATACCACAGACACCTGGGTGTTCTAGATGATCAGTCAAGGTTGCAGACTTTATTTTGTAAGTCAGGTATATCTGATGTCCCCCCTCTCATTCCCAAGAGACTAAGTGCTGTTGGTCTTACCAGTTTTACAAGAGCTCCTGCAACTATGGGTAATAAACAGTGCAGTGATGGAGCCAAAAGGGGTGGGGTGAGGAGTTTACTCAAGGCTTAGTTCACAGAAAAGGAGGGTACTTAAATAGATTTCTTGCACCCTGTAATACTTGCCTAAAGGTCTCAAAAGTCAAAAAGTCAAAATCTTTGAAGGATGGACCACTGAACTGCAGGTGTCCATTGAATTCTTGTGTAATATCTCATCAAGGGGACCAAGACGATGCAAACCACCATTGACCCTAAAAATTTGAACTAATCTGGCCAGTGGTGTTTGACCAATAGTAGCTGTGGGGCCTGTTTGAGCAGGTGAACATTTGGCTCCCTGGCAGTCTTATCTGTGTAGTGATATCTGTGTGAGCTCCTATAAACTGAAGTCTGTACAGGGGAGAAAAATGCAGTTTTTCTTGATTGTGTTCTCTACCATGCCCATCAGCAATCAAAGATGGAGGAAGGTAGTGCCTGGCCTAGAAGAGGACTGGTAGGGGTATTGATGAGCCAGTTGTCCAGGTCTGGGAACACATGGAACCTTTACAATCTGAGATGACCAGTGACTATTTCCATTCACTTGGTAAACACCTAGGGGCTGTGGTGAGACCAAAGGGCAAGGCTTTGAATTGAAAGCGACTGTCTCCCAGATGGAAGTGGTAGGGGAGATTCTCAACCACCTGTCCATTCTGATGTAGTGGTATGCATTTGGAAGGTGTATTGAGCACATCCAGTCTTCCTCCGATAGGGGAAGGATGGACTGTTCCTTGACCGTCCGGAACATCATGTGTCTGAAGTACTGATTTTAAGGTGGCTGAGGTCCCCTTTCAATTCTTTCATTAAAATGAGTAAATAAGTTAAGAATCCTTGGTCTGGTGGGACCTCCTGGATGACTCCTTTTGTATAGCAACTTATTTCTAATGCCGCCACTTTTCTTTGGTGATGGAACTTTGGGAATTTTTCTTTTGTGGTGGAGGTAGGCAAATAGGGAATGCAATAGCCCCTGGTTATGATTCTGTACCCAGATCTGTTCAGTGATGGATGTCCAGGCTTCTGGGTTCAAAGGTGAGCAGCCCTGACTACCTCCAGAGTGCAGGTGTCAGGCAACTGTTCAGGAGTGCTGAAAGGCCTTGCAGAGAAGGGACCCTCTGAAGCCTTTATTTTGCAGGCGGCCTATGCAGCATCTTCCTCCCCCTGTGACTGGGGGAGTTTATCACAGAAGTGTCCAGAGAGAACCACATATTCATGTCTCCCTTTCTTTTTTTCTAGAGAAGGTTCACTGTGAGTCAACTGTTTATTTTTTCTTGTTCTGTGCAAATATGGACCCAGAGCGAGAGAGAGAGATGGAGAGCTACTTTGTCAAATATCTCTGAAACCTTGTAATATGTACCAAATAATTTGGTTGACCCGAAGGTAAAGGTAGCTGAAGTACAGAGATTATTCCCAAACTTATCCAAAGCTTTAGATTCTCTGTTAAGGGGATGGACAGGTGACCTCTTCTCTGTGAGCTCCTTTTTTGGTGGCTGCCACCAGTGGGTCCTTGCTCCAGTACTGCTTGTCTTTGGAGCAACAAAATATTTATCTGTTTTTTGATATTGGTTCAGTTTCATGCAGTTCTTTCATGTCCACTGAGTCCACCATCTCAACAGTGGAGGGAACCACTCAAGAAGCAGCTGAGATTGATCTAAACACCACAAAAAATGATTCATCTTGGGAGGGGGCTTTGGAAAACCAACCTCCTTTCTGTCTCAACAGTTTAAGGATCTCCTTGAATGAGATGTCCTGTAGTGGTGATCTTGGGGGATTCCCCCCCTCATCAAAAGTGGTGTCTTCATTGTGGAACTTGGGAGAGAGGGGGTCATTGTACCTCCTCTTATGCAAATGTTTCTGAGAAACCTCAGTGGTGGGATGCTCCAGAGAGGACTCTGAAGACTGAGTTGTCCTGTATGTGGAATGTCTCAAGGCTTCTAGGAACAGTCTATCCTGATGGGATAGACTTGTAGAATCGGGACCTAAGGTTTTCAGTTGAGGTGGGCTGATGAAGAAAAGGAAGAGCAGCCTTTTTCCCAGCAGTGGAGAGGGCTCTCTCAACTACCTTGAAAGCAGAGAGAGCGAGACAACCCTGAGCCATCCCAGTAGGAGCTGGGAATTCCACACCTGAATGGTCAAATCAGTTTGACTTTACTCTGAGATAAACACAGGAGATGAGCTACTGAACATTGAAGACAGAGTGGAAAAAATGTCTCTGGAAATTCCAGTCTCTATCTCCTACCCCCGGAACCAGCACTGAAGCTTCATCTCGGAGATCCTTCTGAGTAGCTCTGAACCAGTGGGATCAGAGGTGACAGAGTGGAAGACTAACACAACTTCAGATCTGATACTGACAACTCTTGAGGAAATCTCTCATCCAGTCACCCAGAAGATAGTAGGTAGGTAGATCAGGTTAGGAGCAACCATAAGAATGGTCAAGGGGTCGAAGCTAACATGGCCCAAGGGTGGATGGAGCCAGGAGAATCCAAGGTGAATTTAGGTCCTGATTAACTTAGTCATTCTATCCACATCCGGTTCTGTCAGGCTTCTGATGGACCCAACAGACCTTGGAGGAAGATGTAGACCTGGGGGTCTTTATTATCTCTGTACCGGGGTCTCTCCCGAAGAAAATGGGAATGCAGCCTGTGCACCTTTTGAAAACCTCTGCCCCAGTAAAGGTGGGGCTCTGGGTCTGAAGGAGCAGTAAGATATAGTGATTTCGCTTTTTTGAAGCCCGAGCCAAAGAGTCAAGATGAAGAGCAGTCAGAGGGGTGCTTTCTTGTCTCCTTGCCCCTGGGCATGTCATTCTACTCCCCTCTATTTGCCAAAGGATTTTACCAGATGGGGAGGCTCTAGAAAGAATAACAAATTTTGATTTTCCCACAAGGGAAAAATCTTTTCAATACCAGTTTTTCTGCACTCTGTAACAGTCCGGTGGGTAAAGGAAAACATTCCTTATCCAAGTGGTCAGTACCCAAACGAGAAACGCACTTTTGGTGTACATACACATTTTGAAGTTTGTGGCTACAAGCCACACATTTCTAGAGCCCTGATGGCTTGTCAGACATGATTAAGCCAATCAAAAAATGGGCATTTTACACTCAATATTTACCTTTAATACCAACAATGGTAAAATCTACTACCAAAAAAATATAATCAAATCATAACAGAAAAGGGTGAGAAGGTGCCAAAGGCAGAAGAAAAAATGAAAACCTGTGCACTGAAGAGTTTATGGGCAAGGGGAGAAGTTAGCAAGGACACATGGGAAATTATACCAACAGGCATCAAATTATCCAAATACCATAGTAATAGCAAGAAAAGGAAATACTTGGCTGAGGAAAGTGAGCTGATCGGACCATATCCATTCACAAGTAGCAATTGAGATCAGAGGTAATCTTGGGGTCAGGATAGGGATTATGGGTAAAGGGATGAGCCCAAGCTGGGGATCTTGAAGCAGCTGAAGTCTGATCAAAGATAGTCTGAACCCCATCTGTTAGTCATGCTAGGGAGAGAGATCTCCCAGACACTGTCACGATTCTAAGTCATGCGAAGGTCTTGCATAGCCTTCTTCAAATGTTACCTAGATTAATGGATGGGTGACTGCAAATTCACTCCTGGGGTGGTGCCCATGTCCTCTTATGGACAGTGAAAGTCTGTATGGACTACCATAGACCCTTGCCTCTCTGAACTTCACTTGTTTAACCACTGACAATTGGAGCAACTTGGAATAAATATGGCTTTGCTTGTAAAGGCTTTAGGGACGTTGGCCTAGTAACCTTCTATGAATCTGTAAGGAATTGATGGAACAGACATCCACTCATTCCTGCATGGGATGACAAGACAGACATCTGCACACACATGCACACTGTAAGGAAAAAACAATCATGTTAATATAGCATGCCCATCTGTTTTTGGTATGTCAAAAGAAACTGGATCCCAGTGTGAAGTACAAAAAAATAAACTTTTGTAGATGCAGGGTTAGAAGAAGCACACCAGGTGTGGAGAGCTGAAGGCATAGAGTGAAGGAAGAGGAAGCTGTAGGGATGCTATACCAATGTAGTGTGAAAGAAGCACTTCTGTGAAAAAGCACTTCTGTGAAAAGTAAGGCAACCAAGAGAAGCAGATCTAATGCCCATTTGAGAAGGTAACCTACAAAATGAACAAGAAACCTGAAGGGAATATGGCTCCAGTTAGATCAAACATGTGACATATTGGTTTACAAATAAGAGTTGTTCTGATCTGTTTGCAGACAAAAATAAAGTAGGACCTTTATACTGAAATAATGGTTAAGCCGCATCCTAAAGATATGGTTTGTAACAGCACAGACATGGATTGCATAGGATTAATGTGCATAGCAGCTTACATGCAGGGCTACTGGAATACTGTACTATGAAGTTTGAGGTCAGTCACCAAGTGGACATTGTAGCTGTTTTAATAGGATGATTGCTTAGAGACTTGTAGGTGTGGTGGTTGATCCCTGGGGCTGTATTGGGTCTGAGGTGGTGACTGGAATTCTCATCATTACATGATGAGAGGTAGTGACAGACTTGTAAAAGGCCATGCTTCCAAAATGTGGGTCCTACATGGCCATTTAATTGATCAACCAAAAAAGGTTTCTATATCAGGGATGTTGAGAGAAGTTTCTTCTTTATGATGTGAAACAAGACCATCATTTTGTAAATGGGCAAATCATTCTGGTTGCAAATACCTTTACAGACTCTGGTATCTCTCACAGATGGACTTCTGCAGAAGCTTAGCTATGGTGAAAGAAAGGGCACAGTGTGTTAATGGATGTGATCGGCAGATCCATTTTGTTTTTCAGGTTTTCTGTACAGCAGACAGGGAATATGTTGGGCACTCATCCTAGAAGGAAGAAACATCAGATTGTATAAATGAAGTGAGAATTCTTTCCCCCTGAGGAGCATGGATTTAGGATGTTGAGATCTGGATGTCTGCTTAGTCATATCAGAGAAGAAATCCCTTTGATGTAGCAATTCCTCGTGGGCGTGTCCATCTGTATCATGTATGTATAAAAGTTGGAGAAATCCAATATTGTAGTCAGGCCTAGAAGAAAATATTTTGAATGTTTTTGGATTTGCATTTTTTATGCTTGCTTCAGATTAGTAGTGGGGAGTGGACTGTTGCATTTTACTGCGCCGTTTGTTTTGTACATAAACTTTATGAACAGTGCAGAGGCTGATTACAGAAAATAGTTTCATAGGTAGGTACTAGGCTATTGGCCCTAGGGCCTATATAAGCCTAGCCAAATGGTACCCTGGCTTTTGCCACCCAAGAAAATTATTTTCCTGTGCCCCTGTCAAGCAGAGCCACAGAAGTGATCCCGGGGTGAATTTCCTATTTCCCATCCAATCATCAAGATTTTTCTTTAGTGCTGATGAGGAGCTTTGTTTGATATAGATAGGTAGTTTGTTCCAGAGTATAAGAAGTCACTGGGACAGGAATCTGTCCCTCCAGCATGTTCTGTTTATTGTGGTGACGAGGTTTAGGTCCCTAGAGTGTGTAGCTCCGAGGGATTGGGATTTCTTTGTGGAGCATGTCCAACAGCTCTGGGTTTGACATAGCTTTGTATGTTAGGCAGAGATCGCCTCCGAGTAGGTGATATGTGACAGTCAAGCTGGAGTTCTTTGAAACTGTCTGTGTAGGGCATCTGTTTGAGGCCGGTAATCCTCTTTGTGGGGTATTTCTGTGGCCTTTCCAGTTATTGTAGATGTCTTGTGAGATACATACCAAAAGGGGCGTTTTACTCTATAAAGGGTCTGAGTGATGAGTAGAGGGGAACAATGACCTCTCTCTTTTTTTTTTTCTCTCCTGGATGAGAAACCTTTTGTGATGTGTGCCATGTAGGATTTCCTGACTACTGTGGTGATGTGATTATCAAAGGTGAGACTACTGGCCACTTGTGTCCCAAGGTCTCTTATCACACTTTCGGTGTTAAGTAGACTACCGCCTATGTGGTAGTTCATGGGTACAGAGTTTTTACCAAAAGGGATGACAATGCACTTTTTGGCATTGAGCCTGAGGCCATGGCTTTGACACCAGGCATCTGTCTCAGTGAGGCCCTTTTGTAGGATGTCCGCATCGCTGGGAGTTTTGATTATGGCTCCTAGTTTGCAGTCATCTGTGAATTTCTGTGTTAGCCTGTACTTCAAAGAAGTAGATACAAACAGGAGAGGACCTAGGACTGAACCCTGTGGTACTCCACTTGTCACTGGTCTGAAGTTGGATTTAGTGTCTGCTACTTTTACAGTGTGGGTTCTGTCAGTTAGCCAGTTGGCAACCCATCTTGGGACATAGGGATTTATACCTAGTTTAGTGAGTTTTGTCTATAATTCCAGAGTGGGGGATGGTGTCAAAAGCCTTGGCGAGATGGGCTGTGTATTACCTTACCCTCATCTACGGCTTTAGTGACTGCTTCAAAGAAGTCTATCAGGTTTAGGAGACATGATCTGCCTTTCACAAACCCGAACTGGGTAGACTCCAGAGTTTGGAGATTACCAATGTCATTGTTTACAAGTTCAATGATGATACGCTCCATAGCCTTGCAGACCAGGTTCGTCAGGCTAATGGGGTGGTAGTTCCCAGGGTCTGTGGTGGCTCCTCCTTTTTGGAGTGGGATAACCATTGCTGTGTGCCATTCAGTGGGCAGAAAGCCTGAGGTGAGGCTATGATTGAACATGGTACTTGGGTGGGGTGCCAGTTCATTCTGTAGTTCATGTAGAATGCAGCCTGGGATGTTGTCGGGTCCCATGGATGCTGTGCTCTTGGCTTTGGAGAGGTGTGTGTGTTTTTTTTTTTTTTTTTTTTTTTTTTTTTACCGGTGCAGCTGTGATTACAGGTACTTTGAATTCTTCCGGTATACAGATGGGCCCTTTAGAGGATGAGAGAGGGGTAAAGTTTGCACTGAACCTATCTGCCAGGATGTTGGCAATATCAGTTGGTTCTGTATATTTAGTGTCAGTGTGCTGTAGCTGAGTAGATCTGAGTATTGCCATTTGAGATTCTTGACATTGCTATAGAATGCTTTGTGGTTGTCTTTAGAATCGGTGGCTTTTTGTTTTCGTAATTAGCTTTGGAGGATTTTATGAGGGATTGCAGCTTCTTACTGAGGCTGACCACTGAGTTCCTCCAATCATGGGATTTTACTCTGTTGTGTTAAAAAAAAAAAAAAAAAAAAAGTTTCTTTTGAGTTTGTTTATAGCAGGGGACCACCAGATTGGCTTCCTTTTTTGGAGGATAGCATCTTGGTTCTGTTAGGGATTGCACAATCCATGCAGTTGTGTAAGTGCTTATAAAGTGCAATTGTATAGGATTCAGCAGTCTTATCTCTCTATTGTCTGTCAGCATGGGTGTCGTGAAGTTTGCAACTTCTGTCTTAAGAAGCGTTAAGTTGGCTTCGGAGAAATTTTTTTACGGTGGTTTCCCTAATGGGGGGGTGGGGTGGTCGGATTTGACCAATGAGGAATTGACCTCTTGTGTGGAACACCGGTTGCCCATGTTGGTAATGACCAGGTCTAGGATATTGTTGCCCCTGGTGGGGGTGTGGATAAGTTGATCCAAGGCATTGTAATTTATGAATTCCAGAAAACGTTGAGCACAAGAGTTGGTACAGGAGTAGTTTTCCCAGTTAATGGTGGGGTAGTTGAAATCGCCCATTATTAGGGTGTTAGGTTGTACCCTAATATTTTCCAGTGTATCAAGAAATGAGGAGTGGGAATCCTGGGGCATGGTGGGGGATCTGTAGCAAGCTACAATTTGCATTGCGGTCTTGCCCAGAGTTAGTTGCACTTGGGTAATCTCAGATGTATTATGCTGAGCAACTATCCTGGAGGTGTTGATATCCTTCTTGAATATGGACATGCCACCGCCTTTAGTGCTTTGGTCCAGGTTAGGTGGCCAAAAGGTGTGGTATGAATTATAGTCTGATAATGCAGGTGTGCTCTCTGGAGCCTTGAACCAGGTCTCTGTCACTGCACAGATGTCAATGTTCTCCATTTTAAGGAGTGCTTCGAGTGAGTGCATTTTGAAGTTTAGATTTCTAGCATTAAGTAGCATTACCCTCAGATTTTGCTTGCTTTTACCTGTTACGGTGGTGAATTTGTCAATTCAATCTTGCCTAAAAAAGGCACTATAGAGGTGGCAAGAGCCTTATGCCAGTATCCGGAATCCCAAGGGTGACAGGTGCAGGTCATCTCTGGCAAAGCATTGTGGTTTGTCGATCATGTCATCCCAGGCAGACATAACACTGGATCCCCTTAGAATGACACCAGAAGCTTGGCCAATTGTTGAAGTCAATCATTTTGACCTTGTCCTGTGGTATCCTTCTGGGTGATGGCAGGATACTACTCAGGGCTAGGGTCATACCTGCCTGGGCTACACGATCAGAAAGCTCCTCCATGTCTCTCCATGTAGTCCAGGGAGGTATGACTAAAGTCACACCAACATGGACAATGACAGAATCATATTTGTACTTGCTGTGGAGTGACCGTAGTGCCTGCGTTGTGGCAGATCCTGGCACCTGACAGGCAGCTGACCGTACCTTTCTCCTTGTTTAGCCTGGTGATTGGAACATCAGTGTGCCTGACTATAGAGTCACCTATGACTAGAGTGTTTGGTACGTTGTTATGCCGTATGGGCTGTGGTTGAGGGCACACTGAGTTTGTGGGCTACGTGTCATTTGGGTTGTGTTGGGGGGTGGAGGTTGCTTGCGTTTCTGCTTTGGAGGTCCCTGTTACTTGGGTAGTTGAGCCTCCGCAAATGTAGGTGTGTGTTTTGTGTTTCTGCATGTGTTTTGGTGGTGTAGGTTTTGAGGGACTATGTGATGAGTGTAGTGTGATGCAAGTGTTTAACTTCTCCTGACTGTCTAGTCCAGTCTTGGGTGAAGAGAGCTTTGCTTCCAGTTTGGTTATATAAGTGCATCTCTCACAGGTTGTAGTGTTGGGTGGTAGGAGGAGAGGGTTGTCTGTGTGTATACGAGGTAATTGCTGCATTGCCCCAAGATACCCAGACTCATCAGGTAGACAGGAGAAAACACTGGGAGCTGACCCTTAGACATGCCTGGATAGGTGCTTATTTATTAAGTATTAAAAATTGTTTTTCTCTAGATGAGTGAAGAAAGTTGAGTGCTGTAGTAATTTGTAGCTTATTTAGTGCTTACAATGAGTTCTGAATAAGTGCTGAGCTCAAAGAAACGGATTTGAGTTTTGAAACTAGAAAACTGGCTAGTTCAAAGAAACAAAATTGAGCTAGAAGGCTTCCCTCCAACAGAGAAAGGCTTGGGGGCTTGGAAGCTTACAAACGGTCCTGGATACAGCAAGACGACTTGTAGGAAAGGCAGGAAACAAGCTTAGAAAATTATTTTAAGTGGAAAGGGAAAGGAGGAGCAGAAACTAACTGAGTCGGCCTTCTCAAATGTTCTCCCTGGATTAGGTAGAATGAGGTAATGACACTAGACTGGGAGGAGTGTCCCAGATCAAATTTACAGTAGGGGCGGGCAACTGCAAAGCTACCAAGTGTAAAAACAGGATACCAAGAGGGAGGGAGGCTGGGAAACAAAAATCAGAACAAACCCAACCAAATGCTTAATTGTAGAAAATTCTACTTAAAACCTCACACACACTGAGTAAAATAAAAGTGCTATAAATAACTCCGAAATAAGCAAGAGAGTTTAGATTTTCTTGTTCTCCAGTCCGTGCCTCACCCATATGTAATCTTTGGTGTCTAATTTTTTTGTCCAAGATTGTCAGGACAGCATCTGTGTTCGCTGAGTGCCGTTGCAAGAGAAGATGAAATGTTTTGTCCCTCTCTGCTTTCCTTGCATTAGTGTCAATTCAAGCAAAATCCAATAGTTCACGCAGAAATAAAGTAAATGAATTTGTTCCAAAAGAATGAAAGTATATTGTCCACTGATATTTTTTTTTCTTGTTTGCAGAACATGAATTTGCCACCTTAGAATCTGTAAACCACAAGTATGAAACTGGCCCATGGTAAGTTCCTACTTGGTTTGTAATGAAAGTGCACAAGTACAAATTTAAATAAAATTATAAGGAAGCCGAGATCTGTTGTAGTTTTGTCTTGGGTTCATGGGTGTGTACTAGGCTAATGGCCCTGGAGCCTTTACATGCCTAGCCCATAGGATTACCCTGGCATCATGCCACCCAACCTTGGTTCCTAGTGCCTCGAGTAGAGCCACTGGAATGATCCCTGGGGTCAATTTTCTATTTCCCATCCACTCAAGATCTCTCTTGAAGAGGGCCAGTGAGATGCACTGCTTGACATGTATGGGAAGTCTATTCCATAGCCTGGGCGGTCTCTGTGTCATGAACCTGTCCTTCTGTTGATTGTGGTAATGAGGTTGGTCTCTGGAGTGTGTGGTGTGGAGGGATTGGGATTTTTTAGATGTAGCATTTCTAACAAAGCTGGGTCAGACATGGCTTTGTAAGTCAAGCAGAGATCGCCTCTAAGCAGGCAATTTGTCTTGTCTTGTAGTATCTTTTTAAATAAGTGTGCAAAACTAGTACATTTCAAGTACTTGGGAGTGTGTATTTTAAAGGAATAAGTAAGTGCAGTGTACAATAAGTACCCCCACCATGGGTATAATTTGGAATCGCCACTTGCGAACAGTAGTGCGTTCTGCATGCTAAGAGTTGTGTGCATTGTAGAGTTTGCATGGACTCCTAAAATGTATTCCAGCTGTACTGTATAGATTGTAATCCTTTACACTTGTGTTATCATATAATAAATACATTGCCTTGCTGCTACTCACTACCCATGTTTATCTTACAGTAGTAAATCGGAAGCTGTGGACAGTGAAACAGTAATACGTGCCAGAGGTTTGCCATGGCAGTCCTCCGATCAAGACATTGCACGATTTTTTAAGGGGATCAATATAGCAAAGTAAGTTTGTTGGCACGTACTGACCGTAGAAACCTGAGATCTAGATATATTCGAAACTGATTATTGTAACTGGTGATGAGACATCTCATGCATGGCTTAACTTGAGTAGCTGCAGTTATAAGTTAAAATCAGTAAAATTCTTAATATTTGTATTTATTTTTAATGTAGCTTTGTTTTCACTGCCACTGTTTCGCCTCTGTCATCACACTTCTGTGATCCAGCCAGTATGGCAGCATGTCTTAAAAGGCCTGTCAAATGAAAGTATGTGTCTGAACCTTTATGAAGTGATGTAGAAACCAGAATTGGAGAGAGCAGTAGTGAAATTGTAGCCATCTAATGAATATAATTTAAAATTTCTGTTATGATGACATCATCTAAAGTGATGGAGAACCTTAAGGTGGACATTTCATGGGTTGTTTAGCTTTTTCCTAATTTTCTAGTGTATCTGTTGAAATGAAAAAAAAATTGATACTTGTGTAGAACACCAGCAGAAGGATCTTTCTGTACCATACAGAAATAACTTGTTGCTTCCAGCCTGTTTTTCAAACCTGTTCAAGTGAAATCTGTAGAGATAAGAATATTTGTCTTTGATACTAATTCATTTAGCGATGCTACCAAGTGACTAAGCTTTGAGAAGACACTATGTATACCTAAAACTGTACAGCATAAAAGAACTAATTCATTCTGATAACTGTCCATGTCCTGCAGCCTACAAGGAATTGGCTAGCAAATCCCTTTAACTGGGAAAGGAGCTTCACTCTCCTGCTGACAAAGTTGAAAAAGGGGGTGTTACTTTTGTGGCAGACTGTTTTCAGTTGTGTGTAGCCTGTGCGATTGCCCTCTTAACTGTCCGAGCTAACATTCCTTTGGTATGTGATGGGCACATTCTGACTGGGAGAAGGCAGGACAGAATGTTGTGTTGAGGCTATTTTTCAGTCTTTGCGGTGGTGGTGCGGTAGCGTTGTCGCCTCACAGTAAGACGCTGTCCGGTTTGATTCTCAGCTAGAGCATCTTCTGCGTGGAGACATGCATGAATGGGTGTACCTTCATTGAAGGTTGTGCATCAGGGCTGGCAACTCTGCACATAAAAATCAACTACCAATCATTAGCGGACCAGAGTTCTGCTGTGGTGACCCCTAACCAGGAAAAGCCAAAAGACACAACAACTAGCTTTACACGCTGGAGTTTACTGATGAGGAAAGCTTTACTTTAGGAAGTGTTTTGCATTGCTTATTTCCTGCTCCTGTGTGTGTGTAACCATTACTTGAGTTTGAAATGAAGTCTTGTCTCAGAATAAGGCTCAGTTGGCCCATACTGGCTTTTAGACCAGCTGCAACTATTTTGCTTTTTTTTTTTTCTACTGTTTTACAAATTGCTTTCTATTTCCTGTAAATGTTTTTATTTCTGTGAGGTTTGGTGAGTGCACAATTTCTCACAGAAAGCTGTTGCAGTCCATGTAATTCTTTTATTTGGTGGGCATCTCTCCCCTGTATGGCTCCCTTTGTATTTTCAAACTTGGTCGTGTTCTTTTTAGACGTGGTACTAACTTGGATTCAGAATATTTCTTTATCTTGCTCAATTCTTTAATGTCTGAAGTCTCCTTTCTGACTTGGGACAAAAGGGTATAGAAAATGCAGACATATCTACTTCCACAGTTAAATCCAAAATGACTCTACTCAAACACCCGAAAGACCAAACTGATTGATTATCATTGGGACATTCAAATGTCGTAAAAATATGCTTCTTAGTTTGCCTTTCTTAACTTTTGTTTACCGAAGTATCGAATGTGATTTCTTTCATATACTTGGATAATTATCCTGCTATATCCTTGTATCAAGACTTGTGATCACTACTGTTGGCAAAACTGTTAGTACTCCAGTTAGAATAGGGTCTGTTCTTAATCTGTAATACCCCTTAGCAAAAAAAAAACCTGAGGACGTCCAAAATTTTAAATAGATTCTACTTCTTTATCCTGCTTCCATCTGAAACAAAACACATCCCACTCCAACGTTGAGCAAGGCTTCTAATAAAAGAACATCCAGGTCACCTCTCTGGTCAATTCACAAGACCATTTTATGGTGATTTCCCCCACCCCCACCCCACAGCTAAGCTGCAGACTTGCAATGTGGTACCACCATGTCGGCTGTAATCCACATCTAGCAGTGCTGCAGCCTACTGCTACCGATCTGCAGCACAATTACTGTTTCACAGTCCTCATTCCTAAACTCTAACCCTTTTTTGCCTTCTTTCAAAATACCTCTTTGTATGGGTTAAGTAAGGTACTGATGGTGGGCATCAGTTTTGACTCCGAATTATTACTTTCCTCTTTGTAGCCTTGTGAAAGGCAGGCCTCTAGAGTTGCAAACATTAGTCTTAGTGGGGTCTTGCCAAAAAAAAAAAAAAAGTTTTCTACTGGTGGTACTGGTGGTGCAGTTTTCATGTGTAAATCAGTTTTCTGCATTTTGTTTCATTGTTTGCTTGCTTTTTACATTGAGTCTTCCTTCACCTTTTGGTTTGCTAAAATGTCCCGTATAGTTAAGCATTCACTTCTGTACTGTTGGGTCCCACATATGTATATACACATGTGTATGTTGCACTTGTGCATTCGAGGAGACCTCCACCTAGAAGTCAATTTTTTCTTTCCAAAAAGTGTTTTCCTTCCCTGTAATCCAACACTAAACGCTTCACATGGAGAAAAACTTCATTTAATAATAGTTTGCCTTTCTTTCCTGCATATGTTACATGACAAGTTAGGTCCCTTATCCCAACAGAGCCTTTAAGAACACGGTGACATTTAATGTGCCTTATCAGTCACAGATTGCCAGCATCACACTTCAGATAAATAGTGCAGCCTGGAGTCTGAACAAAGACATGGCTTTCAAGCTTGGTTTTTCAGATGCAAATGTCTTTCCCTGTAATAAAACTATGCCAAAAAGAAAGAAAACAAATATGCTCACCTGACTCTTCTTACTGTCACGATTTAATTTTGCATTTTTTTCTACACTAATTTCTGTAAAAGTACATGTTTTTTCTGAAGTTGTTAAGAAAAGATTAACATCAAAGACTTTAATTCTAGACGCAGTATTTAAATCTGTGAATACAACACAAAACATCTCATCCCAAGTAACGCCTATAAATCGCAGGGGTCAGATTTCTGACACTTGAACACTGAACTACAGATGTTACTTTGAAAAGAACAATTAACTGAGCTACATTTTCATAAGGATCATGGGAAGTTGCTAGGCTCTTGACCCTGAGGCCCTTATAAGCCTAGCCAAGATTTTAGCCTATGTTTCGACAAGTCAGCACATGATGACCCTGTCCAGCAGGGACACTGGTGGAATCCCAGGCATACATTTTCTGTTTCCCATCCAGTTCTCCAGGTTGCACTTGAAAGAGATACTCTGCTTGATGTGGAGAGGGAGTCTATTCCACAGATGGTGGAGTCTCTGGGATGCAAATCTGTTCTGCCAGCAAGTCCTATTGATGTCATAACACCAGGTTGAGGCCGCGCATGCGGGCTACTCGAGTGGAGCTTGACTTGCAGATATGCAGTAGTCTCATCAAAGCGAGGTCCAAGATCGCCTTGTATGCCAGACAGAGGTCACCTCTGAGGAGTCTATCAAACTGAGTAAAGGGATGGGTCGGTCGTTATGCCTATCTATGATTTTTGAGGTCCAAAATTCTCCTGGTAAGGGACCTCTGTGGTCTCTCCAGCTGCAGCATATATATTGTTTGTGAGGTAAATGCCGAACTGGGCATTGTACTCTATACTGGACCTTATAAGGGAAGAATACAGGGATGTTATGACCTCCTTGTCCCTGGATGAGATACCCTTACTTATGAGGTGGGCCATGTAGAAAGCTTTCCGTGCATCGGAAGCAACATGGTGGTCAAAAGTCCAGGTTGCTATCAACCTGGATGCCCAAATCCCCCACAACTGATTTGTGTTCTTAGAACATTGTTATTAATGTGATAATTTGTGGAGACCTCACTCACCTCAATGCATTTTTTGGTATACAGCTTGAGGCCATGTTTCTAGCTCCAGTTATTTGTTTGGGTGAGACCCTCTTGGAGTATGTCCACATCACTAGGGGAATTGATAACTGAGCCCAGCTTGCAGTCATCTGCGAACTTAGTCAGCCATAGCCCACTAGCTTTGGCCTGCACCTCAGGAAAGTATATCCCAGATAAGATGCCCCAAGACCAAACCCTAGGGTATGCCGATCATTACAGGTCTACTGCTTTAGGTGGCTTCCCCTATTTTGACTAGGTGGGTTCTATCTGTGAGCCAGTTTGTTACCCATCTGGTAACATATGGATCGATGCCTAGTTGAGAGAGTTTTATTATGGCCAAGTGGGGAGTAGTGTCAATTGGCCAGGTCAAGGTAGGCAGTGTGCACAGTCTTCCCTCATCCATGGCTTTGGTGACCGTTAAATTTGGTAGACTTCTTTGAGACAGACATTACCTCCTATTGATGAAGCTGAACTGTGTGGGATCGAAAGTTTGGAGGTTGCCATTGTCCTTGTTAATGAGGTCCATGATAATCCATTCCATGGCCAGTAGTTAGGCTGATGGATCTATAATTTCCCATATCGGTGGATGTTCCACCTTTGTGTAAAGGGATGGCAGTGGCTGTCCTCCACTCAGCTGGGACAAAACTGGTACTCGGGCTTTGGTTGAATAGGGCATCTAATGGTGCTGCAAGTTCCTGCCTGACTTAGGATACAGCCTGGGATATAATCTGGTCCCATGGAGGCTGTATTTTTTGCCTTTGAGGGACCAGTGATGACCTGTGCCGGTCAGTGCCCGTCATTCAGACAGTCCTTAAAATGCTGCCAACAGAGCTGCCCATTAATGAAAATCGAAGGAAGCACAGTAATTTAAAAAAGTGGACTGATGCTGACCGTGAAAAGCAAGTAGTTGCAGCAGTGTTAACTGATGAGAGAGAGAGAACCACAGTAAATGATCCCCTCATTTCTGTTCCTCTATAAAATCAGGAGGGTGAAGGCGTTGACTGTAAAACAAAATGCCAGCCATGGCAGCCTCTGGGATGTGGATATCCCACCACTGCCAACCACATGTGATAACCCACCACTGAACCAGTAGTCAAGGAGCTTCAATTCTCACCCCTGGCAACAGTGGGGGGATGTCCACTGAGCGGATGACCCAAGTACACATATAGTATTTCCAGATGCAGCTCCCTGCATAAAGTGCCATTTCCCTTAGCACACTGAGACTATAGTCTGGTTTCTCAGTCTTTCTCCAGTTCCCCAATAAGACTCCCCACTGGCACAGCTGCTGAGTTGTGGATGTTCTTCGTTCCACATTGCTGCAGTCCTAACTATTGGGGTAGTCCGCTGTCCAGTCGGCCCGAATACCAAAGTATAAGGCTGACGTCGGTCAGGGCGCATTAGACTGACGTCAGTACGTCAGGGTACTAATGCGCATGACCGACGCCATATCCTCAGTCTTTTTTGCCGCATGGTCCGATGCAGAAGCAGTTTTGCGAGTGCAGGTTGGCGTTCTGAAATTTTCTGAAGTCGGAGTTTCAGACCGAATCAAAGTTGGCTAAGTACCCGTTGGGAACATTTTGGTTTTTCTTGCCTCAGTATTTAACCGGATGTCAGAAAAAGTGAATAACTGTATTTCTTGTGGGAAACCGATACCTCATAGGGATTACCATACCTTGTGTATACCTTGTTTAGGGCCTGAGCACGACGTTGTTGGATGCCGCTCTTGTGCTAGATTTAACAAACGCACTATTAAGAGAAGGTTAGACTGTGCCAGGTTAGTGTTTGGGAAGCGTTGCAATTATAAAATGCCGTCGGATGCTCCGACGCCCGCTTCGTCCAAAAAGCGCAAGGACAAAACAGCAAAGCCTAGGGTTGATGAACCAGTCCCAGACGTCGGTTCTTTAGAAGGCTCAGTGGAGCCAGAGGTTTTGCCAGGAGTTTCTTTGGAGTCTCAGGCAGAGACTTTACTGTTACAGGATGTGCCTTCTCAGGAGGTAGGCCAGGCTGAAGGGGCTTCTCAGGTAACTGTTCTTCCCTCTCTTCCCAAGGTAGTTAGAGCCTCTCCTTCTGTTTCCAAAACTTCTTTGAGAGGTAGGCCAAGTTTAGCTTCAGTGGGGGCTTCTCCTAGCACTTCAGGTTCTGTGCCTAAAAAACATATGCTTAAAATGGCAGAAGATTTGATTACTATGATTAGAGGTTCTATGCCCCCTCCTGATAAGAGGCCTAGGGTGGAACCTGAGTTTGAGAGTTTTGAACAGTGTTCAGAGGCTTCTGAGTCTTCTGCGGAAGATTTACAAGAGTATCCTCCTTATTCTGATTCTGATGTGGATGATTCCACTCCTACAGCTTCTCCTCCTGAGGATTTCTCATTTTCAGAGACTCTGCATTCCATGCGGGAACACTTTAAATGGGAAGGCCAGGATTACTCTGATTCCAGGAAAAGGCTTAGGGAATTCTTGTTTTTACCCCAGCATAGGCCCTTAGCTATACCTCCTGTGTTGAATGTGGTGGAAGATGTTTTTATGGAGGCTTCCCTGAATCCTGATTCTTTGCCTCCTGCTCCTGTTAAACCTGATAGGTACTATAGGGTGCCTGAAGCTCATAAGTATCTTTTAAGAGTCCTAGGGCAGACCCGGAAACTGTTTCTCAGGGACCTAAAGGTGTTAAGGCCTCTGTTGTTAAAAACCCTGTTCCCACTGATAAAGAGGCAAGGGCTTTGGATAGATGGGGAAAGAAAGTGTATACTTCTTCCACTTTAGCCATGAGGGCGTTGAATTGTCAGTTTCACATGCTAAAATATCAGAATTATCTCCTTTCACAATTGAAATCTAAGGTGGATGCTTTGGCGGAAGGTATTGAGTGTAAAGAGTTGCTGGATTTAGTTCATGTGTCTGAACAAGTGGGTAAGCATTCTTTGCAATGTGGTTTTGATGCTGTACAGGCCTCCTCGAGGGTGGCTGCCACTAGTTCTGTTCTTCGAGGCATGCCTGGTTGAGGATCAGAATTTAGCTGAGCATGTTAAGACAAGGATTTTGGATGCTCCTTTACAGTCTGATGTGTTGTTTGGTTCACCTGTGGAAGCAGTTTTAAAGAAAATGGAGGACAAAGCTAAGTCTATGCAAACTGTTAAAGATTTTTTGCAGGTACAGCCACCGAAATTTAGTAGAAATTGGCCTACTAAGGGATGGACATATCCTGCTTATGATTCCCAGTCTAGGGGTAGGTCTAGACGTGGTAGGGGCAGAGCTCAAGGTTCTTTTAGGCCTAGAACAGGGAGTTCACCTGCTCAGACTTCTGGTGAGGGCAGGGGTCAGTCCTTTCGTAAACAGACCCAATGACCTGCCTTTTCAGCTGCCAGTAGATTCTCGTCTGGCAGCTCCTTTGGGAGGAAGACTGTCTCTTTTCAAAGAAAATTGGGATTTAATTACTCAAGACAGATGGGTGTTGGATATCATTCACCACGGTTACAGGTTTTATTTCCATACATTGCCCCTTTCAAAGGCATGCCAGACGTTCCTCCTCCACAAAGGAAAGAGGCTCACAAGCAAATTTCTCAGTTACTCCAAATAGGGGCCATTCAGCCAGTCCCTGTATCAGAAAGGGGCCTAGGATTTTATTCTCGCCTGTTCCTAGTACCAAAGAAGGGGAACACGTGGAGACCAATTTTGGATTTATCTATCCTCAACACTTATCTGGACATTCCCAAGTTCAAGATGTTGACGTTACAACAGCTTTTACCTCTGCTGGGCAAAGATCACTGGATGGTAACTTTAGATCTCAAGGAAGCTTACCTTCATGTGCCTATAAGACTAAGTTGCAGGAAGTATCTGCGTTTTCAAGCTGGAAATTCTCATTATCAGTTCTCTGCATTGCCCTTTGTGAATACTCTGGGCGCAGTAGATAAGCCAAAGGTTCTGGCTCCAGTGATAGCTTACTTCAGGCTACAAGGAATTCAAATCTATCCTTACTTGGACGACTGCCTGATTCTGGCTCAAGAAAAGGAAGACCTTCTACAGCATCTGGAACATGTTATAGCAGTGCTAAGATGCCTAGGGTATTCTGTGAACGAAATAAAGTCCAGTCTAGTACCCTCTCAAGACATGTGCTTTCTGGGTGTGAGACTGAATACAGCAGCCCAGATGGCCTTTTTAACCCCGGACAAACAACAGAGTCTATCACTTTACTTCCATCAACTATCTCATCAGTCCGTGCTGACTGCAAAGACAGTCCTTCAAGCATTAGGGTTCATGGCATCTTGTATTCTGGTGCTTCCCAATGCCAAACTGCATATGAGGAAGCTACAATGGTATCTCAAAAATGTATGGACACAGCACTGCCAGGATTTGGACACTGTCATTCAAATAATACCTTGCCTTCAAAAAGAATTTTTGTGGTGGGCTCAGGAATGTCACCAAAACAAGGGACTCTCTGTGACCCGGCCAGAGGCGAGTCAGATTTTAACGACAGATGCCTCGGACATTGCTTGGGGAGCTCATCTAAATGGAAAGTGGATACAAGACAAGTGGCCTGCCAGACTACAGCATCTACATATCAACATGAAGGAGATGTTAGCAGTCCAGTTTGCATTATTGGCTTTCAAGGAGTTACTTCTTCCAGGGCAGGTGTTGATTCTAACAGACAACACAACTGTCATGTGGTACATCAACAAACAAGGGGGAACACATTCTTACCCATTGTGCAGGCAAGCAATGATTTTATGGGAGACTGCGCTCAGCTTGCAACTAACTCTTCAGGCAAGGTTTCTGCCGGGAGCACAGAACTCCTTAGCAGATGTGTTAAGCAGACAAATCATGGATCCCCACGAGTGGAAACTGGATCTTCATGTATTTCAGAAATTGACAGTGTCCTGGGGAACTCCAGACATAGATCTGTTCGCTTCTCCACTAAACCACCAGCTGCCAAAGTTTTGCACAAAGGGGTTTCATCACACAGCTTGGAAAGTGGATGCTCTGTCTTTCAGTTGGAAAAATCTTCATGTGTATGCCTTTCCACCTCTGCCTCTTCTTCCAAAGGTGCTCTTAAAGGTCAGACAAGACAAGCCAAGGATGATTTTAATAGCTCCAGATTGGCCTCTGCAGCACTGGTACCCATTACTGAGGAGTCTGGTAAGGAAGCCTCCATGGCCTTTACCCTTGATTCCACACCTATTGTCTCAGAGGGACGGTCATCTGCTCAATGTCAAGCTTCAAACTCTTCATCTAACAGCCTGGCATATTCTGTTTTGAAAGACAGCAGGTCTCAACTTCCTCAACAAGTTTTAAATGTGATTAGGGAAGCTAGAAGACCTAGTACAAGGAAAGTGTACGCAGAAAAATGGAAGAGATTTTTATTTTGGAGTACAGCAAAGAATTTGGAGATTTCTGAGCCTAATTTGAGTGTGGCTCTTCAATATCTTACTGAGTTATTGGACAAAGGTTTGTCCTTCTCTTCCATTAAGATTCATGTTGCAGCAATTTCAGCTCACTATGATTGTGACCCACCATTGTTTTCGCATCCTTTGTTCAAGCAGTTTCTCAGAGGGGCAAAGAATATAAGACCTCCACGTAGAGCTCCTACTCCTGCTTGGGATCTCAATTTTGTGTTGGAAAAACTTACTCTACAACCTTTTGAGCCTGCAGCTACTGCTGAATTGAAATACTTGTCATGGAAGACTGCTTTTCTGTTGGCTATTACTTCTGCAAGAAGGGTGTCTGAGTTGCAGGCCCTTATGGCAGTAGAGCCCTTTTTGATTTTCCATAAGGATAGGGTATCATTACGTACTAATCCTTCTTTTATGCCTAAGGTGGTTTCTAGTGTGGCTTTAAACCAAACTATTCATTTGCCTACTTTTTACGCAGACCCCCAAAATAAAGGGGAAAAGATTTTGCACACTTTAGATGTGCACAGGCAATTGCGTTATTATTTGAGCAGGACTAAGGATTTTAGGCAGTCTCAGCAGTTGTTTGTTTCTTTTGCTTTTGAGTTCGCAGGGCAAGCCTGTGTCAAAACAAACTATTTCTAGGTGGATTGGGTTTTGCATTGCATTTTGTTATTCCCATCATGGCAAGGAGATTCCAGCTGGGATTAGGCCTCATTCCACTAGGGCTACTGCCACTTCAACAGCATTTCTAAGGGGGGTGGCAACTAAGGATATTTTGGAGGCAGCTACTTGGAGTTCAGTGCATACTTTCTCTAAGCATTATCACCTTCCTCTCTACTCTAAGTCCAGGGCTGGTTTTGCCACAGCTATTTTGCAAGGCATGTTGTCAGCTCCTGCTTCTTTATGATTTGCCAGCCTCCCTTACCTCTGCTTTGGGATTCTACCCAATAGTTAGGACTGCAGCAATGTGGAACGAAGAACATAGTACAGTTTTGTACCTACCATAAATGTAGATGTTCGAGGATCCACATTGCTGCAGTCCAATTTACCCTCCCTCCTTCCCCTCTGTGTTTAGGGGTGGTTGTGTAGGTGAGGTTTTATGCTGATATTTTTGTATATATTGTACATATTTTTGGTGCAGGTTTATTGGGCCTTGTCTTTTTAGGGTCTTCTGACATCTGGGGCAAGAAAAGACTGAGGATATGGCGTCGGTCATGCGCATTAGTACCCTGACGTACTGACGTCAGTCTAATGCGCCCTGACCGACGTCAGCCTTATACTTTGGTATTCGGGCCGACTGGACAGCGGACTACCCCAATAGTTAGGACTGCAGCAATGTGGATCCTCGAACATCTACATTTATGGTAGGTACAAAACTGTACTTTTCAGCTGAGTGATCAAGCCAAGACCCCAAGAACCCTCTGCCAAACCTGTGTTTTGTGTACTTGCCCAGGTACCTGACACATGCACTCTTTGCTCTTTGAGGATTGTTTTATATGTAGTATGTATAATGTGTGTGTATATGTATATATATATATATATATATATATATATATATATATATATATATATATATATATATATATACACACACACCCGAGAGGCTGGCACAGGTTCACTAGCTATGCCCCCTTCTGCCCAGTCTATAAGGTAGATACCACTTCCACCAGTCAACTCCTTATCAGCTACTTTCAACACCCTTTAAGGGCCTTAATCTTACTGTGTAATAATAATTCAAATGGTAGCTTGACCAAGAGCAAGGCTATTAGGAGTGGCCTGCACAGTGTCGCCAAGTAAATATGCAAGTACTCTCAAAACTTGAATATCTCTACATAGATCAGCCACAATGAAAGTTTAAATATATTTAATAATAAATAAAAAGAACAACATAATATTAAATATGTATTCCAAGTAACACCAGAGTTCAAAACCACAGGAAATATTTAAAACATTGCAGGACAGTCTCGAAAAAAAATATCTAAACAAAGCTTCACCATGTTCCTGACCTGAATCTAGGAGAATTGCTATAACTGAAGAACTTACTAATAGAGCAAGGCAGATGTGGTGAATGGATCTTCTAGTTTTCAGGTCTAAGACAGAATGCTCTGTCTCACTGAGACTTCTCAAATTAATATCTAAAATATTACTGCTGGGATAGCTTGCAGAATGACATAATTTCTTGTCTGATTCCTAGTTCCCAGGCCAAACAACCATTGAAGCTGGCAGTATTTAGCATCTACCTGTAAAAATATACAGACAAGGGCTTCTCCTCAGATCTTGGGCAGATGCTGGAAGTCCTAAAACAATTGCATTCCTTTGTGCTTTCAAGACTAGTAATTAGTTCACCCTAAAGACCATACAGAAATGTTTCCTAGTACAGATGTTGTCTCTTGCTGCACTGAAAACTGAAAGATACCGTCTTTTATGGCCTAGCCATAAAGCAATTTAATTTTCATTTATTTTTCTGAAGATGTCCTTCAAGGATGCATCTGCAGTCATTACAAATGGGGTTGTCCTGTCATCAGGCAGCCCTTCGGTCGGCCGGATTCCAAAGTCTGGGTCTGGCTTCGGCTGGAGTCGCACTTCACCCAACGTCATTGCGGCAGTTTTCGGGTATAAAGGCATCAGCCGACGCCATTTTCCTCAGTCTTTCTTGCCACGTGGCGCCCGAAGCAGAAGCTGTTCAAGTGCCGGTCGGTGAGATCCAGAGATTACTACTACCGAATACTACTTCGAAGACTTCTATAAAGCTAAGTACCCCGTTGGGGACTCTTTCTTGCCTCAGCCGATGTCAGAGAAAGTTAATAACTGTTTAACTTGTGGGAAACAAATACCTCATAAGGATTTCCACTCCTATTGCATACATTGTTTAGGCCCAGACCACGACGTAGCAGCTTGTCTAGCCTGTGCTTCTTTTAACCGGCGGACCCTTTTCAACACACACACACATCTGTACAAGCAGTTTGATATTCACATGACATACAGTTCTAACACATCTGTAACACAAGCATCTTGTATAAATCATTTTGACATTCACCAGTAATAATTTATTTACAAAATTCCAGCTAGCTGGGCTGTCATCATTTTGGGGTTTTACAAATTAGAAAATATTAACCATTTATTTTGATAGAGGCATTAGTAATGCAAAAACATTCAAGACTGGCTGAAACCCCCCTCCTCCCCACAGGTTTTGGGTGTGGTTCTCCTTTAAGTTGCAGTGTTTTACACTGTTCCTGTTTTACCACAATGTTTACCGTCCATTCTGTACCTTGGGCTCTGTGTACATATTTGCATATTTTTCTGTCTGTAGCATATGGGTATACTTATATTTTAGACTTTTTTTTTTTTTTTTAAACATTGAAAAATAATGTGCCCTCTCTAATGAACCCCAGATCCTCATCGCATTAGTGTCATTTTCATCTGGGTAAAAGGTAATCTGCTTTTAATTTGGCCAGCATTAACCGTTGTGGTTCCATGCGATCCACCACCTGGTCTAGTTTGCTCATTATCTTTTGTCTGGTAACTTGTCAAACGCCGTGTTGAACTCCGAGGCCAGTACGTCATGGGCATTCCTTTGCGTTATTTTCCTGTTGTGATGCCTTGTTAAACTCCAAGGCCAGTACGTCATGGGCTTTCCCTTGTGTTATTTTCCTGTTTGTGTGGTTTGACTTTCCGGCACTGAATTCATGCAATTTTGGTTTATTGGCGTTCAGTTGCAAATTTCTTTTCTTCATGAAATTATGTGATTATTTTGAAATGTTCGTCCTTTTGTGCTCCTCCCCATTTTATGAAGGGGGATCCTATACTACTAATTTTTTTTTTTTTTGCTAACCATGGACTGTTCAAACAGTTAGTAGATATTATCTGGTTTTCCAAGAATACTGTGTGAATGATGATGGGCTTCAGCAGCTTGTCTTGAGTTCTTTCATGCTCCGTTTTCCTATGAATGAAATTGGGATCCTTCCTTTATTTCTAGCATGCCGGAGTATAATAAAATTCTCCTTTGTTTCCTGGGCAGTAGTATTTATATACCAGCCTTGCTTTTTCATCATTTTTGCAAATCAAAAATCTTTGTAGTGCATGCAATTACTTAAATTTGATCTCCATTTAAATGGATTCAGTTTTTGTTACTACTCCTTTGAATTACCCCTTCACTTTCTTTGATTCTACCATGTGTGGTAGCTTATTCTCATGAAACTGCTAATTTCAGGTGAAAGAACCTTGTCTCCTCTCTATTTATGAGCACACAATTCAAGACCTGGTGTTTTAGAAGGCCCTGGTACGACTACTTCAGTAAAACCTTGGCATCAAAAATGTTTCAACTTTTAAATGTGGCTGCAGTGAAGCTGTTTCAGTTAACGTCCCTCATAGTTTCCTACCAGATAATATGTCTGCATGCTCTAGCCTATAACATTTCCTTACATCGAAGCCTAATGAAGACAGAAATGAGTTCTATGCCTATCTGGTAAAAGGATGAAAGCAACACAGCTAGCATGTTAGTTGTAGAAAAGTTCAAAGCCAAGTAGTCACCAGATGAAACCTTTAATCCAAATACACTAAACTCCTAATAATCTTTCATTTGCAAAGATATATTTCCTTCGACTGAGTGGCAGCAAATTGCAAAAAAAAAAAAAAAATCATTCAGAAACCACATGACTGTTCTAATAGTTGGCATATGATTGTAAGAAGGTTTGCTTTTTACCACACTGTCTACTGGTGAACAGTTGTGATTTAATGATTTTCGTTTAATACTTTTGTCACTCAGTCTGAGAACATCTAACTTTGGATGAAGTGTTTACTGTGAACTGTATGCAAAGGTTCCTGCTTTTTTTCTGATTGTTTCATACTAGTTTTGTTCTGCCCTTTATATATAGATATGATGGGAAGCTTTTCTTCTGTATCTGGGTTTTGTTTGGCAGTTCCTATAAGGTTATTTAGAACTTCCTTGCATTTTAGTTTTGACAGGGAAAGGCCATTATTTTTGTAGGAAAAGAATTGCACATCAGCCTTCTGTTTAGGGGTCTGGTTCGGGGAGCTGCACCTTTTTGCACAGGATGAACCTCCAGAAGGGTGGACTCCCTTTCTAAAGGGGGATGCAAATTCACATCTTTCTGGTACTGAAGAGAGAGTGACTTGAGTTTCTCCCATGCTTTTAACACGTGCCAATTCCCTTGGTCCCCTATCTAGTTCACAAGATGCCTCCAGATAGAACATCCTCAATGTGGGACCAGGATAGGTTCATAGGTTGATAGGTTCATACTAGGTTATCTGCCCTAGGGCATTTATAAGCCTAGCCGGAATGTGTTTGGCTTTCGCCACCCATTTTTAATTTTATTTTGCTATGCCCTTTTTCGAGGTTAGTATACTGTGCCTCTGCCCAACAGTGACACAGAAGTGATACCTGGGGTAAACCCTATGATCTCCCATCCACTCATCCACTCATCAAGATTCCTCTTGAAGAGAGTCAATGAGGGACTCTGCCTAACCTGGACTGGGATTTTATTCCAGAGTAAAGGGAGCCTCTGGGTTATGAATCTGTCCCTCCAGCATGTCCTATTTATTTCAGTGCTGAGGTTCAAGTCTCTCGAGCGCATAGCTTGATGGGATTTGGATTTTCTGAGGTGCAGCATGTCCATTTAATTCTGGGTTGGACATGGCTTTATACGTCAGGCACAGATCGCCTCTGAGCAGGCGGTATGCCACTGAGTAGAGCTGGAGTTTCTTTAACTGGGCAGTATATGGCATCTGTTTGAGCCCTTTGATCCTCTTGGTGAGGTACTTTTGGGGTCCTCCAGTTGCTGCAGGTATCTGGTAAGGTACATCCCAAAAGGGGCATTGTACTCCATTATGGGCCTGATGAGGGATGAGTAAAGAGGCACGATGACCTCCCCTGATCTAGATGTGAATCCCTTCATGATTATGTGGGCTATATAAAATGTTTTTCTAACCACTTTGGCCATGTGGTTATCAAATGAGAGTTTGCTATCAACTTGGGTCCCCAGGTCCCTAATTACTTCTGTACTTAATGGATTACCACCTATGTGGTAATTTGTGGGCATTTTGTTTTTGCCAAAGGGGATGACTATACACTTTTTGGCGTTTAGCTTGAGGCCATGGCTCTGGCACCAGTTGTCTGTTTCTATGAGGCCCTTTTGGAGGATGCTTGTGTCAGCTGGAGAGTAGATTATGGTGCCCAGTTTGCAGTCATCTGCGAACTTGGTCAGCCACAGTCCTTCCATGTTGGCCTGTACCTCCGAGAAATATATACCGAACAAGAGTGGTCCCAGGACTGAGCCTTGTGGGACACCACTTGTAACTGGTTTGGAGTCTGACATGGCTCCAGCAATTCTAACCATGTGGGTTCTGTCCTTGAGCCAGTTTGCAATCCATCTAGTGACATAGGTGTTTATATTTAAGCTGGTGAGCTTATCTATAATGCCCGAGTGGGGTATTGTATCGAAGGCTTTTGCGAGGTCTAGGTAGGCTATGTGGACCACCTTCCCCTCGTCAATGGCCTTGGTGACTGTTTCAAAGAAATCAACCGGGTTTAAGAGGCAGGATCTGCCCTTAACAAAGCCGAACTGGATAGGATCCAGTGTCTGTAGGTCCCCAATATCTTTGAGGTCCATGATGATCCTTTCCATAGCTTTGCAGACCAAGCTAGTCAGGCTTATGGGGCGATAGTTTCCAGGATCCGTTGAGGATGCCTTTCAAAACATTTGGAACACCATTTCCATTTTGGTTGATTGGTGATTGCTTTACTGCATGACCTCTTTATGCAGGACTATGAGCAAAAAAGGGTAATCGAGGGTGCTTGTAATATTAGGTGGGTTTTACTCCAGGATGACAGTGGAACCCTAAACCCATTATGGATCTGGCAGGTGTCATCTAGAGGCTTTAATGTCACATTGTTTTGAATTTCAGTCCATCTTCCTTTTTGTTAGAAGCTAGGCTGGTGACTCTGCACTTGGAACAATGCTTATTGGTCACTCCCTCTTTTTTATTTATTTATTTTATTTTTTTTCTTTTTTTTTTTCTTTTCTTTGACTTCTCTACATGAAAGCTGAGAATCTCCTGGAAGTAGTACTATAAAGTGAAAGTCTTAACTTTTGGCTTTGTGCAGCACCCAAAGTCAGTGTCTGATCTCTGCTGTAATGGTATTCGGATTTAAGGGAGTTCACATTCCCAGATGACTATCTAATTTAATTTTAGTCTAATTCAGTATCTGATAAACAGTCTAAATATGATTCCAGTTTAGAAAAACTTGGAATACTCAAAACAAGTAACTACAAAAACAGGAATGCAGGGAAGAGGACTTGAGGCATGCAAATAGTAGTTTCCAAAGTTTATTCTTCAGACTTTACTTCAGACAAACGATAAAGCAATAAACAGTCGCCATAAACTGCTTCGTCTCACCCTTTACTGAGACTTCATCAGACAGTTGCAACAAGAATATTTCAAACAAATACAAATTCAAACCATGTCAACTTCCTCCAAACAAGAGACGAGCCCTACCCCAAGGCAAGCAGGAAATCGCAATTAACCCATTATATGCTTCTTTAAAAATCAGGCTTCTTGTGAAAAAAAAAAATATATATATATAGATCTGTGTGTATATGTATATATATATATATATATGTGTGTGTGTGTGTGTGTGTGTGTGTGTGTGTGTGTGTGTATGTATGTATATGTGTGTGTGTATATATATATATATATATATATATATATATATATATATATATATATGTGTGTGTGTATATATATATATATATATATATATATATATATATATATATATATATATATATATATATATATATATATTTAGCTTATCAGTTCAAAAACATTTTAAAGAAATCTTTTAAAAATACTTTTATTTTTAAAAATATTTTAAAATCCATACAAACATTAAAGCTAGTAGTTAAGATGACAAAGTGAGAAATCAATGAAATGTAAATTTAAAAACGGTATGAGATACTTTGCCACTGAAAAAATATTAAAGGCTTAAATAACTTTCAGTAATAGTTCTGAAAGCTAGATAAAGTAAACGTATGTTGGCCCCATATTGTCTAAATTTAGAACAATCTAGCTAAAAAGCTATAAAAACTGGGGCAAAGAAAACAATCCTGTAAAAAAAAAAAAGTCTGGTGAATGTAATAAAAGGTGGGGCGAGTGTATACACATTCGCATATACAACTGTAATTGCAGATACATTTATCTATTGGTAACAACTAAATGAATATGAAAAACCATATGAATATATATACATATGTACGCGTGTTTTTTTTATATATATATATATATATATATATATATATATATATATATATATATATATATATATATACACACACACACACACACACACACACACACACACACACACACACACACACACACACACACACACACACAGTTAAATAGTTAAATATTTAGCATACCAAGTTTAAGCAACATGTAAAACCTTTCGTGCAGACTGAAGTGAATAAGATATATATTCACCTTATTAAACTCCTTAGTTTGAGGATGCAAGATATTGAATAAACGTCATTCAGTCCTGGCGGGTAGCAGGCCCTGGTACGGAGTTGCCATATTAATTCCAGTTTTTCTAAAAATAAAGAACTAGGGCCACCCCTTCCATCACTCATAACCTGGTCAGTCACTCTGAATTGAGTGTAATGGGAAAGCACTCGCACTAGGCCCACCCCTTCCATCACTTGTAACCTGGTCAGTCACTCTGAATTTAAAGGAGTGGAATGGAAAAGCACTCACATGTCCAGCCAGGGCATTTTCCTGCTTTGATGTTCTAACGCTATAAAGGTGTTCATAAACTTTCTTTTAGTTTCCTGTCCATCTTTCCGGTATAGAAATCTGGGCAGGCTTGGCATTGGGCCAAATAGACTAATAGACTCTCTATTAGAGGAGTGCCCTATGCGTCAAAGGGCAAATTTGAGTGTAATACCAAAAGTATTGTCTATTTGGCCCAACGCCAAGCCTGCCCAGCTTTCTCACTTCGGCAACCTTGGCTATTAGGGCCTTAATCTGTCAGTTTCATATGTTAAAGTATCAGCAGCATATTATTGGACTGCTTAAACGGAAATTGATGTGTATTCCTGACTGTGCTGAAAATAAAGATTTACAGGATTTAATGCATTCTGCTGAACAAGCTGGAAAACCTACTTTGCAATGTGTTTTTGATTCATTAGTGGCATCTTGCAGGGCTGCTGTCACTGGGTCTGTACTTGGGCATGCTTGGCTTAAGGAGCAATCTTTGCCAGATCATGTTAAGGCTAAATTGCTGGATGCTTCCTTAAACCAAGACTGCCCGTTTGGCAACAAAGCAGAAGTTAGATGGAGGAAAAAGCTAAATCTATGCAAACTGTTAGATTTCCTGCAAGTAGAGCCTCCCAGATTTAGTAGGCATTGGTCCTCGAAGAACTGGTCCTTTTCTGCCTCTTCCAGGCCTTCAGTCCAAACCCAGAACCAGCAGAACACCCAGGCTGGAGTCCCAAGGGACTCACAGGACTAAGCATTGGGGGGCTCCCACTTCCAAAGCAGGGAGTAGCAAGACCACTCCCCCCCCCCCCCCCCCATGGAAAACTGTCTCAATGACTTAACTTTAAACCTTCCAAGCCCTGCTCAACTGACTGTTCCTTTAAGGGGTAAGATTGCACTACAGGCAAAAAATTAGGAACTCCTTACCCAGGACAAATGGGTTTTAAATATAGCTTCCCAAGGATACAGATTCCACTTCCACTCCTTACCAACCCCAAACAGTTGGCCAAATCTACCCCCAATCAGTGGGCAGAGGCTCAAAAGCAAGTTCTCTCTCTTTTAAGCATCAGGGCTATTCATCCTGTCACAGAGGAAGAATGGAGACAAGGTTTCTACTCGAGACTTTTCCTGGTACCCAGAAAAGACAATTCCTGGCATCCTATACTGGACCTGGCTATCCTAAACACTTTTTTGGTAATCCCAAAATTCAAGATGCTAACTCTTCATCAGCTGCTTCTTGTGCTAGGCAAAGATGCCTGGTTGGCAACACTGGATTTAAAGGAAGCCTACCTGCTCATCCCAATAAAGGAATCTTGCAGAAGATACCTATGCTTCAGAGCAGGCTACATGCACTATCGGTTCTCTGCACTGCCCTTTGGCTTATCTACTGTGCCCAGGGTATTCACAAAGTGCCTAGCTCCAGTCATTGCATTTTGCAGGCAAAGAAATATCCAGATATATCCATACCTGGACAGTTGTCTAATTCAGGCAGAAAGCCAGGACATACTATTAAACCATCGGGCATTTGTAAGGAAATTTATCTGGGGTACACCATAAACGAAAAGAAATCACATCTTGTACCCTGCCAACAAATTGTATTTCTGGGAGCAAGCTTAAATACAACTTCCCAGATGGCCTACCTTACGCCAGAGAAACAATTTCATTTGACAGCCTACTTCAAACTGCTGGCCACAAAGACCCAGCTGTCTGCAAGGAAAATACTGCAAGCCCTGGGGTTTATGGCCTCCTGCATTCTACTAATTCCATATGCAAGACTGTATATAAGGAAACTACAATGGTATCTAAAAAAGCCTATGGTGTCAGCATTCTCTGGATCTAGAATCTATGAATCCTATCATACCTTGTCTACAGATAAGAGTTCCTTGGGTGGTCAGAGGCCTGCCACCAAAACAAGGGACTGCCATTCACTCTACCCCTGCTGCCCAAACCCTAACCGATGCATCAGACTATGCATGGGGGGGCTCACTTGGCAGGGCAGTGCATTCAGAACAAATGGAACCCAAGTCAAATGCACCTGCATATGAATCAAAAAGAAAGGTTAGCTGTACAGAATGCTCTGACACTCTTCAAGGATCACATTCTTCCAGGACAATTATTGGTAAAGACTGACAACACTGTTATGTGGTACATAAACAAGCAGGGAGGAACTCTCTCTTGTATCCTCTCTGCAGACTAGCCATGGCTCTGTGGAACACAGCTTTGAGCTACCAAGTGCACCTACAGGCTCAATTCCTGCCAGGAAAGCTAAATACACTGGCAGATGACCTAAGCAGAAATCTCATGCACCCACCTACAGGCTCAATTCCTGCCAGGAAAGCTAAATACACTGGCAGATGACCTAAGCAGAAATCTCATGCACCCACATGAGTGGAAACTGGAACCAAAGATATATTCAACATGTTGGGAAACAAATGGGGGAGCCCAGAGATGGACCTGTATGGCTCCCCCTAGAACTACCAATTGGACAAATTCTGCACAAGGACTTCCCACAAACAAGCTTGGAAAGTGGATGTGCCCTGTCCTTCACCTGGAAAAACTATCAGTTTATGCCTTTTACCCCTCTGCCTCTCCTCTCCAAGGTACTACTAAAGATCAAACAGGACAAACAAAGGGCAATACAGATTGCACCAGACTGGCCACGCCAACACTGGTGTACCCCCTCTTGTGCAGTGTGTCACTGCTGACACCATGGCACCTGCCTCAGATCCCTACGCTGCTGTCCCAGTAGGAGGGCCAGATTCTGCACTCACAGCTTCAAACCTTGAACTTGGCAGCCTGGCTAATTACCTGATCTCTGTTACCATCCCTCAGTAAACAAGTGATGGATGTCGTTCTGGAGGCAAGGAGGCCTAGTACTAGAAAATTCCATTCTGAAAAATGGAAAAGATTCTGTTCCTGGAGCCAAACTCAGGGGATGGGCACAGAAGCACCCAATTTACATCAGATTCTTCAATACTTAACAGATGCTTCACAAGGGCCTTTTCCTTTTCCTCCATCAAAATTCACGCCTCAGCCATTTCAGCTCATTACAATATAGAACCCCCCTCTTCTCTCATCCACTGTTGAAGCAGTTCCTCAGAGGGGTCAAAAACTTAAGACCACCCAGGAGAGCCCCTACTCCAGCCTGGGACCGCAACTTTGTATTGGAAAAACTCACTCTACCTCCCCGTGAGCCAGCTGCAAATGCAGAGTTGAAATTCCTTTCTTGGAAAACAGCCTTCCTTCTAGCCATCATTTCAGCAAGAAGAACATCTGAATTTCAGGCCCTCATGGCAGTGGAGCATTTCATCATCTTTTGTGTGTACAGGGTGTCCCTCAGGACCAATCCCTCCTTTATGCCCAAGGTGGTATCCAGTGTGGCCCTTAATCAGTTCATTCATTTGCCTACCTTTTTTTCTAATCCACAGAACAAGGGGGAATGAATAATGTACTCATTGGATGTGCACACAGCAGTGGCATTAGGTCAGCAGGTTCCCTAGGCAAATGGGCTCCATGGTGCCCCCCACACCACCCAGGTGACCCATCCTGGTCTACCTACACCAAATAAATACTGGAAAAATGCCCCTGCTACAGCGGCGCCCTAGATGTCCACCTAGTTGGCCTATGCCTAAGGCCGGCTATGCATCCATAGACAACTTGGATTTTACTTGGACAGGGCTAAACCTCTCAGGAAATCTGAACAGCTGCTGGTGGCATTTGCTGCAGGGGCAGAGGGGAAGGCCATTTCAAAGCAAACCATTTCCAAGTGGATAGGCCACTGCATTCATTTCTGCTATAAGCACCATGGAAAACCTACCCCACAGGGTATTGGACCATATTCAACCATGGCTGCATCTACCTCTACAGCCTTTCTCAGAGGTGTCCCTACCAGGGACATCCTAGAAGCTGCTACCTGGAGCTCTGTACATACCTTCACCAAGCATTGCCACTTGCCAATCTTTTCTAAATCCAGAGCTGGTTTTGCCACTGCAGTCTTGCCTTATAGTTGGTCCTAATGCAATCTAATTTCCTCCTCCCATCCTTAGCTTTGGGAATCTACCCAAATGCAATGACTGCAACAGTGAAATATGAAGAACATAGTACAGTTGTGCACACTTACCATAAATGTAGATGTTTGAGTGTATTCACTGTTGCAGTCCTGGTTACCCTCCCTCCAGCCCCCTGACTTCTATTGACTGTACCTCTATTCTTGTTTACTATGCTTAAAGCTTTGTGGTGTATTTGCTTTTTTGTTGGAGATGTAACCTTGTATATAATTGCATCCCATTATGGGGGCACCTGACATCTGGGACAAGAAAAACTGATGTAATGGCATCGGCTGCATGCTTTATACCCCCCCCCAGACTACCTAACGTCATGGAAGATGAGACAGCAACCGACGCAGGACCCAAGACTTTGATAATCAAGCTGACTGAGGGCTACTGCAAGCAGATAACCCAAATGTGATGACTGCAACAATGAATACTCTAACATCTACATTTATGGCAAGTGTATACAACTGTACTTTTTCTCTCCTGATTTCTGATTCAGACTTTGAGAAGAGATCAATTTCTGATTCTCCCTTTGAGGGTGTGTTATTCCATAAGACTATATACAAAACATCCCAGAGTTTCAATGAGAAAACACTTTGGTTTCTCTGTCCCTCAGAAAATACTATGAGCTGTAGCAGCAGAAATTTACAGAATGATCACCTATTACTCCAGTTCTGTGTCAGCTTTGGAAGGTGTGTGTGTGTGTGTGTGTGTGTGTGTGTGTGTGTGTGTGTGTGTGTGTGTGTGTGTGTGTGTGTGTGTGTGTGTGTGTGTGTGTGTGTGTGTGTGTGTGTTAATGCCTGCCGTTTTCCTGATAGGTCAGCAGCTGCAACCTACAAAGGCAGATTGTATGTACAAGTTCCCCAGTCTTTTTGTACACTTCCCAAATTTTACCCTGCATTTGTATTTGGCCACTGGTATTGCAAGTAGGTTGCCTGGCTGAGTTCTCAGAACCTTCCAGATGATAAAATAAGATTTTAAGCTCTCCTTTGGAGAGGTTAGTTTTTTGGACCCTCTGCTGCACAGGTAATCAGAGTGCATTAGAATCGTAAGTTAATTTTCCAGCCCTTCTATTCTAAAGCTTCTTAGAAATTCTCAACCCCCCTATCCAATTTTGGCAAAAAAATGCAGGTAAATAAGTTTAAGAAATGGCAAGGGGTTACAGAAAATTCAGGAACTACCCAAAACAAAGGACAGTCAAAATCTGCGACTGTTTAAGGGACCCTGGCAGTCCCCTTTCCCTTCCAGAAAGTCTGAGCCTCCACTTTCTTTGGCAACATGGTGTCAAACGAATGGGCTCTGAAGATCATTCATCAAGGTTACAGATGGTAGTGGGAGGAAACTTCTTTCAGGGGGTAATCCTTCATCCATTGAGGTAGGCCTTTTTTCCCCACTGGTTTGTCGCATGCTGTCCCAGAGAGTGAGAACCAGTTTCTCATTCTCTGGTGGAAAAAGATTTTTATTAAAGGATGTTTAGAGGCAAAGAAAATGCTTGAGTCCAGTTCTGGATCTTTTCAAAAACCTGTTATAGTGCCAAAGTTCAAAATGCTGTCACTTCAGAACCTATTGCCGCTTCTCCCTCGTTCAAGTTTCCTAATAAGTCTAGATTTAAAAGATGCTGATCGCATCACTATTCATCCAGACTTCAGGTGTTTAAGAAGGAGTATCTGAGTCACATTTAGTTCCTTGCCTTACCCTATGGCCTATGCACTGTGCACCAAGAGTGCCTGCAAAGTGTCTAGCTCCAGATATTGCTCATTGCAGGCTACAGGGTATCCACATTTCCCATATTTAGGTGACTTGCTTATTTTTAGAGTCTTTTTCAAAGTGTTGGTCTGTCACTGGGGCAAGAGATTTCTTACACAAGCTGGGATTCCAGTAGTAGTTTAATTTTTTTTTTCCCTTCACACAAAATTATGTTTCTGGGTTGTCGACTACACGTCAGTTAAAAGAATTTTTTTATCCCCCCACTGGCAAAACTAGATCTGTATTTATTGGTTTTCTATTTGAACTTCAGTGACTGCAAGGGATTATGACTTTGGATCCCATGGCATCCATTATTTTCATGATACCCCTGGCAAGATTCCACATGTCAGATAAAATGATGTCTGGTTCCAGCACCAATATCCCTTGTGTAGGGGTTTGTCAGAATGAAGTCATTTGGTGGAGATGGCAAATATCCTAAAATCAAAGTCTTTCCTTCTCTCTCCCTGTTCCAAAGCAGTCCGTCACCACAGATATCTCAGATTTTTCTTGGGGAGCAGTTTCAGGCGGGATAAAATTGCAAAATGTGTGGGACACGACCAAATGCAAGCCCAAAAATATGAGATGCTTGCCTTGATCCAGTTGCCAGTTCAAGCCCATCCTAGGCAACCTGCATTCTGTCAAAGCAAAGCCATGTGGCAGACAAGCTGATTAGGAAAAGAGTAGACTATCGCAAATAGAAACTAAATTGAGGTTCTCCCAAGATTTGATCCATGCATGGGGAGTTCAAGTAGACTCATTTCCCTCCTCTCTATGCAGTCGGCTGGTAAAATTCTGCTCCAGGACTCCATGCGAGAAGGCCTAGAAGACGAATTCCTTTTCTTTTCCTTGAACAGGAATGTTGCTGTATGCTTTTTCACACTCTTTCCACTGATATCCAGTGTACTTCTGAAGATTCAGAAGAAATACCAAAGGACCATTGTGGTGACACCCTTCTGATCCAGGCATAGTGGATGTTCATCGTGTTTCACTGTTGCAGTCATGACTGTAGGGTTCTCCCCTGCCGGCAGGCAGTCCTCGGTCGGCCAGAATCCCAAAGTCTGGGTCCGGCGTCGGCTGTTCAGCCATGCTCCCTGATGTCAGAACGCCAGGAGTACAAAGCTAACAGCCGACGCCATGTTCTCCAGTCTTTCTTGCCGTGCGGTGATAGCAGTTCGCAAGTGCCGGTCGGTTGACTCCTGACAATTTTTTCTGAACAAACTTCAGTCCGAAGACTTTCTTCTCCTACTCAAAGCTAAGTACCCCATTGGGGAAACTTTTTTTCTTGCTCCAGTCTGATGTCCGAAAAAGTTAATAATTGTATTTCATGTGGGAAGCAAATACCTCATAAGGATTTTCATTCTTACTGTATTCCTTGCTTAGGCCCTGACCACGACGTAGCTAGTTGTCGGTTTTGTGCTAGATTCAATCAACATACAATTAAACGAAGGTACGATTTTGCATTTCATTACTTCGGTAGGCATTTTAATTATAAAATGTCGTCGGATATGGTTCCGGCTACTGGAGTGCACAAATGACGCAAGGACAAAGACAGGCCTCCGAGGACCAAATCAGACGATATCGTACAAGCAGAGCCAGCTTCAGGTTCGGCCATCGTCAGTGAGGCGCTTTTGCACCCCCTGTCGTCTGCCATTTCGGAACCGATGGCCAAAACGGACTCCCACGAGGAGCCAACTAGGCCTTTGAATATTTCTGTTGCAGGACCTTCGGACAATGCTCTTTCGGATGGGTCTGGAGCCGCTGTGCAGGTACCGGCTTCCGAAGGGATTTTCAGGCCTACTCAGCTTCTAATAAAGGCAAAGCCAAAGACAACGGCAAAGACTCCTTCCAAATCAAAGACTGCAACCCAGGCCTCTTCTGATCCGGCTCCCAAGTCACAGAAACGGTTACTTAAGATGGCGGAGGACTTGCTTACTATGATTAGGGGTTCACATCCCCCTCCAGATAAAAGGCCAAGGCAGGAAGTTTATTGACTCCTCTGATCAGGCTTCTGTTTCTTCAGTTTCTTCTTCTGACCAGGAATATTCTTTCCCTCCTTATGAGGATTCTGATGCTGAGGAATCCATTCCTTCAGCTTCTCCCCCTGAGGATTTCTCTTTTGGGGAAACTTTGCATGAGGGAACATTTCCATTGGGAAGGATAGGAGTATTCAGAATCTAAGAAAAGACTAAGGGATTTTCTTCTTCCCCAACATAGACCCCTGGCTATTCCTCCTATTTTGGATATTGTGGATGATGCTTTTTCGGAGGCTAACTTAACCCCTGACTCTTTTCCTCCAGCTCCTGTTAAGCCTGACTGATATTACAGGGTTCCTGATTCCCACCAGTTTTTATACAAGAACCCTACTGCTGACCCTGAAACAATTTCTCAGGGTCCTAAGGGCGTTAAGGCCGCTTCTGATAAAAAAAACCCATTCCCACTGAGAAGGATTCCAGATCTTTAGAAAGATGGGGCAAAAAAGTGTACACTTCTGCTACTTTATTTATTAGGGCTTTAAACTGTCAGTTTCATATACTGAAATACCAGCAATTTCTCCTGTCTGTTTTAAAACAAAAGCTAACTTCCATTTCCGCCTGTGCAGATGATAAGGAATTAATGACTTAATGCATGCCACTGAACAAGTTGGGAAGCATGGTTTACACTATGGATGCCTTGGAGGCTTCTTGTAGGGCTGCTGCCTCGGGCACAGTAATTAGAAGGCATGCATGGTTAAAGGAACAAAATTTGCCAGATCAAGTAAAAGCTAAATTATTGGATGCTCCTGTTCAGCATAATGTTTTGTTTGGATCTGGATCTAAAGCTGAAGAGGTGATTAAAAAGATGGAGGACAAGGCAAAATCCATGCAAACAGTTAAAGATTTCTTACAAGTTTTAGTAGGAATTGGCCTACAAAAAATTGGTCTTTTTCCCAATTCAGACAGGCCTCAGAGGGGTAGATACAGACGCTCCCGAGGAAGGCCTCAAACGCAAGCCTCTTATAGACCAAGACAGTGGACTGCTTCCACCCCTAGGGGAGGAGAGGACAGGTTGCAAGCTCATAGGAAACAGATTCAGTGACTCCCTCTGTTGGGCTGTAGGAACTTCTTGCCTGGAAGCCCCTCTCGGAGGAAAACTTTCTCTTTTTTACCTAAATTGGACTCCTATAACCCAAGACAAGTGGGTTCTGGATGTGGTTTCAAGAGGTTACAAATTCCATTTTCATACCCTACCAAGGCCAAGCGGATGGCCAGATCTTCCAAAACATCAATGGACAGAGGCCTTAAACCAGGTGGAAGCTCTCTTGGCTATGAAAGCCATAGAACTAGTTCCACTTTCAGAGATGGGACAAGGTTTTTACTCGAGGCTCTTTCTAGTCCCCAGGAAGCAAAATTCATGGAGACCCATTCTGGATCTGTCAGTCTTGAACACTTTTCTAGAGATACCAAAATTCAAGATGTTTACTCTACAGCAGCTACTTCCAATGCTGACCAAAAATGCATGGATGGTAACTTTGGATTTAAAGGAGGCATATTTACACATTCCCATCAGGCAGGAATGCAGAAAATACCTCTGGTTCAAGGCCGGATCGAGGCACTTTCAATTCTCTGCACTGCCCTTTGGATTGTCTACTGCACCCAGGGTCTTCACCAAATGCCTGGCTCCAGTAGTAGCTTATTGCAGACTCAAGGGAATTCAAATTTACCCTTATCTGGATGACTGTCTTATTCAGGCAGACAGCAAGGATGTCTTACTCCAGCATCTAGAGTTTGTTCAGAATCTTAAGTTCCTGGGATTCACTGTAAACATAAAGTCAAATTTGACACCCTCACAACAGATAATTTTTTCTGGGCGCTTCTCTAAACACAGCAAGCCAGATGGCATTTCTGACATACGAAAAACAGTTACAGCTGGCTTCAACTTTCAAAACCTTGGCAACTTTAACTCTGCTATCTGCAAGGAGATTCCTGCAGGCTTTGGGTTACATGGCCTCCTGCATCCTTCTCGTACCATATGCAAGACTACATATGAGGAAAATACAGTGGTACCTAAAAGGTGTATGGTCTCAGCATTGCCACAGTTTAGACATACTGATCTCCATCCTGCCTTGTCTTCAAAAGGAATTCCTTTGGTTGTCCAAGGCATGTACTCTAAACAAAGGAAAACCCTTCTGTCTGCCTCCTGCCACTCTGATACTAACCACGGACGCCTCAGATTATGCATGGGTAGCCCATTTTCAGGGCAACTGTCTGCAGGGCCTTTGGACAAAGGATCAGAAGCACCTGCATATCAATTTAAAGGAAATGTTAGCCGTTCAGATAGCTCTACTGGCCTTCAGAAATTTCTACAGCCAGGACAACTACTGATACGGACAGACAACACCACAGTTATGTGGTACATAAACAAGCAAGGGGGATCTCATTCCTACCCCCCTTTGCAGACTAGCCATGAATCTGTGGAACACCGCTCTAGCTTGCAATCTGGACCTTCAAGCTCAGTTTCTACCAGGGAAGCAAAACTTCCTGGCAGACAGTTTGAGCAGAAACCTTTCAGACCCACATGAATGGATGCTGGACACCGAAATATTCAAGATAACAGCAGTCTGGGGATGTCCTCACATAGACCTCTTTGCATCCCACCTCAATCAACTACAGATTTTTTGCACCAGGACTTTCCATGATCAAGCTTGGAAAGTGGATGCACTATCATTCAGTTGGAGAAACCTTTCGGGATATGCCTTTCCGCCTCTTCCTCCTCTTCCACGAGTATTATTAAAGATCAAACAGGACAAGCCCAAGATGATGATCTTGCTGGCCCCAAATTGGCCTCGACAGTTTTGGTACCCAACACTGAAGAACCTTTGCCTGGAGCCCCCTTGGGTTTTACCACAGACTCCGAACCAAGTCCATACGGTCAGTTCTCAGTCAGTAGACCAGCTGGCCCTGGTAACCAGGTTTATTACCCTCCTACCCAGCAGGTGAGGATTCTTAGGCCTGCCTAGCACTAAAATCTTAGCTAAATTATTCTGGCCCTAAAAGTGGGGCTACTTGAATTTAAACTGCCCACTTGGTTAAGCTCTTGAACCTTTTACAAGGAAACCTTTTCCTCCTGCCACTAAAACCAGCCTGATTTGCAATGGGCCATTTCGGGAATCTCAGTTTACAAAACAGAAGGCAGGAAAATTTTTAGAATGTTGCGCAAGCTTTATTGGCCTTCAAACATTACAGCAAATTGAAAGCAAGCATTTTTGGTACAATAAAAGGGTTTTCACTTGGGAACCAATCTGGTGGACCTAGCCTTCACGAAAACTTTACCAGGAAGCCAAAATTGGGGTTTTAAAGATTTAGACCACAGACTCGGAAAAACCAAAACCTCTGCGTCACATAGTCTTTAACCCCAATTACACTTGCTCCAGGATCCTTTGGCTTAGTGGGTCCATCATATGATGAAACCGGATATCTTCATTTACTCCGTATTTAAGGGGCCCAGTGCAGCAGATATCTCCCCCATTGGTGGGTTTTTCAACACTGATTTCCTGGAGCCTTGGTCCACATGCCCAACCTTGGGGAATAGGTACAAAGGAAAGGGGGTTATCCACGTTAAATTTTCGTTAAACCGGAGGATGGGGAAAAAGTCTGCCGATGAATCTAGGAAAATTTAAGTTTATCTTTCCTTCCTATTCCAAATTTTTTTCTGAGTTAAAGGTTTAAAACCCCAATTCTCTATATGACTCAATCTGCCAGCTAGGGGGGTTTATCCAAAGTAAGTAATTTGCCCTGAACTCCTTCCTGGGGATCTCAACTTTTTAAACCCGATAACTCATTTCCCAATTTGCTAATTTGGTTGGAAAACTTTTTTCCCCCCCCAAAAAGGTCCAAACTTAATGGCGCAAATTTCCGAAGTTTGTAAGTTAAGTATTCCCTTAAAGTAATGGAAGGTGGTCAAGTTTTCCAGAATTCATTCCATCCCATAAGGGGGGAAAACCTTAGTACAATTTTTTAAAAAACAGGACTTAATAAAAAAAGGGCTTAGGCTTTAAGGCCCGTTTGGCATAAAAAATTAAGGCCCGGGGAATTTAAATTCCCGGAACTAATCCAGGAGGCCACACCAAGCTGCACATCACTTTCTGGATTTAAAAGTTCCAGGCACATTGTTAGGCATTATTTAAATACTTTACTCAACTTAGCAAGGGTTTCTCAGCTGAGACTTAGCCATTAACCACCCTACTTTCGTTTCGTTTTCTTGACGCAAGTAACCTAGAAATTAAAATTTTCCTTGCCCTGAATCGCTTGTAAGTTGCATCTTGGTTCTGGCCATTTTCTGTTAAAACTTTTTTTTAAACCCCCCCCCCCCTTTTTTTTTTTCCCCCCCCTTTTTGAACAGCCCGTTTTGGCCATTTAATCAGCCCCCAAATATTCCACCAGTCATGAACATTCTCAGAGGAGAGAACTTGGCTAGATCTCCCATTAGTGGGTTCACTGTTTTCAAAATCACTTCCTCCTTTTAGCCGTGCCTCACACAAGTCTTTTCTGGGACAGCTTTGAAGCACGACTCTGCCAGAATTTCGATTACAGCTAGGGTAACCTTTTTTTCACGGCGGCTTTCCAAATTATGCCAAGGTTTTCCAGGAACCAATTTTGCAATTTTATCCCTAAATAAGGAGGTTATCATTTGTCCAGAACTATTTTTAAAAAAGGGGGGAAAAAATTTTGTTCATTTGTTCCAAAAAGGATTTAAGCATTCAAGGTTTTGGATAATTTTTTAAAATAAGAACCCAGGAAATACTAGGACTCACCCCCAGAGCCTGCACTTTCCTGCTTCCTGGATTCCAGAAAGGTATTCGAAAGCTGAATAGTTTGCAACTTTAACAATTTCCCTCTGCCAGTCTGGATTAGCTTAGGGGGGTTCCTTGATTTCCTTTTCCCCTTTGGGATCCCTACATAAGAACTAAACTACAAAATAATTTTCTTAAAAATTTGAGAGGGGTTTCTTACAAGTCTTTTCCTCTCTTTGGCCCTTAATTTTCTTTGGTACTTCCCTTTTCTGGGAATTAATGGAACCTTTTTGGGGGGAACATGTGGCAAAAATGCTATGGTAGTTATACCTTTTCTGAATGATCCCGGACGTCAACCCCTTTTGTTTTTAAAAGCGGAAAACCTCTCATACCAACAGATAAACACCAAATAATTTGGAATTGGAAAAATTTTCCCTTTCTTCCAGGCATACAACTTCCTTTCGAAAAATTTTCCTGGAAAACTTTTAAACCAAGGATAACCTAATCGCAGAAACCAAAGGGTTTTGGACAAAGGAAAATTTACAATTTTATTTTAAAAAGAGGTTGCCAATGCTCCCAAAGGGGTTTTCTTACCATTAATAAATTTTTTGGCAGTTTTAAACCATAAAGGTCAATTCAGGTTTTTCCTTAACATTTTCCCTCTGACTCAAAGGCCCAATCAAGGCCTTCTGGCTTATTGTAATTAAAAGGGCCTGTATTTAAACCCGGGTGAGTCCCTTTAAACTTTAAGTATTGCTGAAAGGAATTTGAAAAACCCGGGTTCCTTATTTAAGCCTTGGACTATTTATTTTTAACAACATCTACACTCTTTCAACTTCGACCGGTCCGAACCTAGTCTTTGGACAAACACAGATATTATGGAAAGAACAAATCTTAATTGGAGGGGTTTTTAAAATTTGGGATTTTTAAAAAGGATAAAAAATTTTTTCCTTTAAAAAAAAAAAGGGGGAAAAGGACCCTTTTTTGGGGGGGAAAATTTAAAACGATTTCCCCCCTTTTTGGAAAACCCCCAAAGGACCCCTCGAAAAAAGGGGGTTTGGGATTCTGATCATTAGGAACATTACTTTCTAGTAATGCGGCTTGAAATTCAAGGAAAATTTCCACCCAATCCTTTTCTAATTGGTTGTAAGCCTGAAAAATTAACCTTTGGGGGCTTGAATCCAGTTGTAATTATATGAATGCAAACAACTCGCAAGTTTAAATTTTTCTGTTTTTTCAAAAATTGGGTTTAAAAATTCCATATTAGTTCTCCCCAGACCTTGATATGCAATAATTAAATGGTTCAAATCAAAAGGTTTTCAATAGCTTGGGAAGTTACAAACTGCATTAAGAAGGCTCAGGGAGTTTACAGGGAGCCTTCTGTGCTGTAAAAACAGTTGACAAATATCAGGGGCCCTTTATAAACTGGGCTAACCTTTCATGGAATATTTAGAATTTACGGCTTCTAATTAAACTGTTTTAAATCAGTTCTTAAAAGATCTTCAAAGAATCCATTTTAAAGTCACGACAATCCCCCAAAATATTTAAATTTTCAAATTTCCCTTTAATGGACCACTAACTGTTGAACGCTCTTGTTTTTATCCTTTATAAACATGTAGAACAACTTCTTGAATTAACTGGCCCGTTTGCTTATCTTACCAATCTGGACTCAAAGGAGCTTAATTAAGCTGTCAAAAGGCATTATGGCCTTGAAACCCTTTGTTTTCCTATAACAGTACTAATCTTCTGCTAGACCATCATTCCTGGTACAGTTGAATCTTACCCGTTATTAACATTTCAGGGACCTAACAACCCCAGAATCTGGTCCTTCCTTTCAAATTTTTAGACTATCTCAAGGGGCCATCTAATAGGGGCCCTTCGATGTCTGAAAAGGATTCACTTCAAGGCTCGCTCCAGGCTTTTTTGCAGAGATGGAAGTCTTTCAGACTTGATCAATACCTGGGGAATTTACCATTTTTATGCGTTTTGAACCCTTTCCAGTTTTCTTCCCTTTCTGGTAAGGCCTGTTTTACTTGGAACTTCCTGATCCTCAATTGTGGTTTGCTATCCGGCTTCACCTATCTCTTCTATTTCCATGGTCTTTTCCTTTACTGGGTTGCCCTTCCCGGTCTGCCTTTCTCTTCTGGTATTTTTAGACTCTGCAAGCTATCTTGTGGTCCCTTTCTAAGCTACCTTCGGGGGTTTCCTGTTCGTGCAGCTCAAGGCCTGGACTTCTACCTTTCTCTCGTTATCCCCTACTGCCTATTGATATATAGGTTGGGTTTTTCCTGATCTTGCTGGCCCTTCTGGCCGTTTGTCCCCATGAAAGAAAAGATTCATCCTTTTTTTCCCTTCTTTTTTTTAAAACACAAACCTTCATGGGTCTCTCTCTCCAAAAATTTTCCTTGCTTTTTCCATTATAATACAACCCCAATTTTTCCCCACTTAGACATTTCCGGATAATTAAAGGGCCTTATTCTCCTTTCCCTGGGATCTAAATTTGGAAACAAATTGCTCCTGTTGGCCTTGTACCTGTAAGTTTTCTCATGGAAGAAACGTTAGAATCTCCGGGGAATTAACGCACTCAGGAATTAATTTCCAATCCCTTTTAAAAATTGCCATCCTAGGCCTAAAATTTTTTTAATTTTCCAATTCCTCATAAATTTTTTATTTTGGTTACCAAAACCCTTTTTAGGACAAAAGGCATCTCAAACTTTTTGTTTTCATGCGTCTTAGAAATTACTTAACCATGTTGACATTAAATACCCTGGAAAATTGGGCTATTTTGGGTCCCTTGCATTCCTCAGAAGTCACCTTTTCGAAGCCTACTGTCATTCCTTTTTTTCTCTAAACCTCGCTTCTCTAATCTAGGCAGGCTTACTTCTCTTTTATTGCTTTCTTCCCACTATCCTTGGGTTCACCCCGTGTTGCCATGAATTTGTCTGTTTTGTACATATGGTGTTTACTTTCAGGTACCTCCTCCTTCTTTCCTTTTCTTGGGTGGGGCTTTTCTTTTTGGTTGGTTTTTTTGGTTTCTCTTTCGGACTCCTACTTGGAAGAATTGGTTTATTGGTTGGCTGTACTCCTGCTGGCAGGATTCTGGTCGAAGGTTTTTCTTTGGCCATGTTCTGGGGTGGGATCCCTTTATTTAAATGAAATTCCTTTTTGTCTTAAACTTACTTTCCTTTCTTATTGGGCCCGTGCACATTTGGCTTCAAGGTTCTTGCTTTGTGCTTATGTTTCCTCTTTTGCTATGTCGGGTATAGGGTTCTATACTTATAGTGTTATGAACCTATCTTTTTCTGATTTTGGGTTTTGGATTTCTTCCTTTTCTACTTGCTATTCTGGCTTCCCCACTGGCTTTGCATCTTTCATTTCTGCATTCTTGTTTATATCGTCTATTTTTCCTGGCATCTTCTCGCCCTTTCTTTTTTGCCTCTCTTGTCGTTTTTTTCGCCATCTTGGTTTCAACCTCTTTAGCCTTTTATCTCTTTATTTATTCTGTGCCCCCTTTTTATCTCGCTAACCCCATATATACCTGGTTGCCTTATTTTCCTAAAATTTTCGTTTTAAATTCTGCTTTCCAATTTGCACTTTTCCTGGCCTTTATCTCTGCCCTTCTTCCGGTTGCCTTTGGTAAATTGGATCTGGTTTGGTCCTTTTTTTTTCTGGTTCCTCTTGCCATCCCTTCGGGCTAAAAATTTCCCTCCTTTTCCTGGTTTTTACATTTCTCCTCTTGCTCCCCCCCCAAAAACAAAATTTGTGGTTTGCCCCCCTAAGGCACCACCACTTTTTTCCCAGGGGCCCAAAAACCCGTTTAAAAAGGGGGGTCCCATTTTTTTGGAAAACCCCCTTTCCCCCCCTTTGTTTGGTTTTTGGGGGGTTTAAAAAATTTTAAACCCCCTTTTTCATTTCAAAAATGCTTTTAAGCCTTGGGGTTTTTCCCATTCTTTTCGCCCCCCCTTTTAAAGGGCCCCCCCAAAATTTTTAAACCGTCTTTGCATTGTAAGCCAAAAGCAAACCCTTTTTTGTTAAATTAAAAAAAAAAAATAAACCTGTTTTTTTGGGTTTTTAAATTTTTTGGGTTTTTTTTTAATTTTTAAAAAATTTCGGGCCCTTTTCCCCATCCTCCAATTTTTCCTGAGAAAAAAAAAAAATTTTTTACCCATTAAGGAAAACCCCCAAAAGGGTGCTGTTTAAAAAATTTTTAATTTGGTATTCCTGGCTTTGCTTGCCATGGATCTTTCAGCTCGTGGGTACCTATCTCTGCTCGCCATACTTGGTTTGTAATTTTGAAGTCCGATTCCTACTCGCGCCTATACTCATGGTCCATGTATCTCTTAGTCTGATCTCTGGCTATGCTGATCATGGTGCACATTGAGCTGTGACATCTTCTGGCTGAACTGTTGTCATCTCTGAACTTTGTATCTTCTTCTCCTGCCTGGGTATCTTCAGGGATCTCTGGTATTTTTGTTCTCTAGGTCTATTCTCTGCTGCTTATTGGCTGAACTGGCTTTGCATCGATTCTAGGCTGTTGTCATTGGCTTGTGCCTCTATCAATGATTACTCGGTGCTTGAAACTGCTATCCTGCTTCTTACCTATCTAGATTCTATCTTTTGCTCTGGGATTGCCTACCTGTCATCTAAATCTTGTATGCTGTATGTGATCTCTGGGTTTATAGCAAGATTCTAAGATCTCTTGTCCTTTTCGGCCTTTGGCTTCCTATCTTGTCTGACTCTGGCTATTCTCGTGCTTTCCTTCTCCTCTTCTTGATGCTGGTCTCGTAATTTATACTTACTGCTGCTGATCCTTTTCTGGCTTTATCTCAACGATCTCTTCGCCTTCCTGCATACTTGAATCTCTTCTTTTTCTGTGCCTACTGTTCTCCTCGGCTTTGCCTATCTCTGGCTCGTGCTTATCTCTGGCTATGCTCTTATCTGGTTTTAGTGCTTATCTCTTGCTTACCGTGCTTGTTTGCTGTGGCCTATCTCTGGTGTGGTATCTCTGGCTCGCTCTCGCTCTATCTCTGGCTCGCTCTCGCTCTCGCTCTATCTCTGGCTCGCTCTCTGTATTACTTTCTTGTGAGACACAAAGTCAAGGCCAAGGGTATGAGTTCACCCTGCATACAGAAAGTATAGCCAACATTTTAGGCTGCAGTATTTTTAGACGTGTCCTAAAATATTTTATGTTTCAGGGTAGAAATTTGGAAGACCGCAGAGAAATAATCAAACTGCCCCTGGGTTCATTATGGATTCCATCATTTCTTCTGTTGGTATTGCAGACTGCTGTGAGAGTATTGGTACTGCTTGGGATTGGCCTGGATATCTGTGCAGTCTGCATTTGGTCCTAACAAGTCTAGAGTTACCTAAGGACTCCTAATAGCAAGAAAATTGTATAAGCTGGGACAGAACAGATAGAATGGTGACTACACCCTTTATGCTTGTGTGTAGCCTGTGATTGGCTGATCCAACCTCTGGGAAGAATTACTTCCTTGTGTAACAAGTAACGACCAGTTCATCTTGCTACTTGTCAGGAAAACTGGGTAGTGTTGACCCTACAGAACTGGCCATGTAACCCTACTAAGAGCCTTTTGAAATCAGATATATATACATCTGCTGTTAAGGTAAGTACCTCACACAGCTGTGCTTTTTTCATTTTTGCAGGTAAAACTGATTTAATTGCTGTGCATTCTTCATGGTAGCTAAGAATGTCTACTAAGTTTTTTACTTAGTTGTACTGGTTTATGCGAATGTACCTTCTTGCACAATTATACTGTGCAGTCAAGATTGGGCAGTGAGACAGCGACTTCTCATTGCCATGCGGTTTTATAAGGGCTGCTTTATTTCTCATCATTGATAGAAATACTGAATCCATGCAGCATCCATTAATGGTAATGTTAATGCTACATTGTGCTTTTGGTGTTGTACCCCTGGTTTACTCCAGTTCTTTTCTGAATAGTGCAGTTGGCAGTTTTGCAAGACGCATCTGCACATTTATAATTCTTTGCACACTTACTTCAGTTGTATAGTAACAATTGTGTTATGAAAGAATGTTGTCCACATTACCATGATCTTATCCATGCAGGTGATATGGAATTATTGTTTGATTCAGAGAGATGATAGCGTGTGTGCTCCTGAGGAAAAAAGGGAAAGGAGGTGGAGTCTTTTCTGGCAAGCCTAGTAGACCCCACCAAAAGGAGCTTTGCTGATGTAGCTGGATATGGTGAGGAGCCAACAACAATACCTAGTGGTGTACGTGGCAGTGGTGGTGGTGGTGCTATGCAGTTGTGCAAGTGATTGTGCATAGTCAAAAGGAATTCAAGAACACATGCACTCTTGATGGTGGCGGTATGCAGTTTTACAAACTTTCTAACTGTGCCTAGTGGAAGTATTTCTTAAGCAAGCTGCACTGTTACTGGTGGTGGTGGTGTGCAGTTGTGCAAGTTTGTGATTGTGCGTAGTTGAACCTCTTAGGAAGAGACACTGTTAATGGTGGTGGTTTATGTCCATGTCTGTGAATGTACATAGATAAATTGTGTTTTTGGTGATGGTATGTGGTCAATGTGCAAGTCTTACTGAAGATCGATTTTTCAGACCTGCACAGTGCCTGGGTACAGTTCATCATATAGTATGAAGGTCTTGGGACCATGGAGCAGCAGCAGGTCTTATAAATTACAAAAACAACTCAAGTCTGCAAGCTGTTTTACCCATATGCATCGTGGGGGGGGAGGCAATCTGGTATAGGGAGATGGTACTACTTTAAGAAAACACATTGTAGACACTGAAACATGTAGTGACATTTAATGAACCAGTGTTTTATTCAGAGTTGTCAGTTATTAAAATGCATGTAGCTTCTGACGGTTGTGCAACACCTATGGTACCTTGTTGATGGGCAATAATGCACCTGACTGATACCACCCTATTTAGTCATTTGGGTGGTAACATTTTGTATTTTCTTTGCAGCAATTTTAGTCCTCCTTGCAGACATAAGAGTGCTGGCAATGCTGCAGTGGTGGTGATCCTCAATGAAATGCAAACGGGCAGTCCATTTTTTTCGCTTTTGTCATTAGTTTTGTGATTTTTCACTCCTCCAAGAACCTCTGTTCAAGTTCCCTTACAAAACCTCTGCCCTCCGTCTGACAAGTTTTGCAGAAGCACCGACTGTGTTGTACTGTGGAAAACTGCTTTTGCTACCATATTGACAAGTTTACTTTGTGTTGCATTTCTTTTTTATTTTTTTTTATTTATTTTTACATTTGTTAGCCCGGTAGAGTCCCGCTGGGCAAGTAGCCCTTTTTCAGCGGTGACCCGGGGTGAAAGCTCCATAGCAATAGTACAAAAAGATTACAAAAAATTTAAAAGATTTACAGACAATAGACAAAACGTTCGACAGCTACCAATAATCACAATTTACAAAAAGGGGAACGTTAAACAGAAAACATTGTTTCATTTGCCTTACTACAGACAGTAATGTGAAACTCATTAGATATACAAGTGAAAGCCACTGTGATATTTTCATTTGATAGAAGTAAGACAAGAAAGATAGAGTAGAAAACCTTTGATCGAAGGCATGAGAAACTAGCCAGGAGTATTACAGGAGCATAGTTATTGTTGAGAAAGGTATTCCCTTTAGGAGTTGAAGCTATGACTGTGTTTTTTAAGATATATTCTAGGTAATGGGTTCCACTGTTTGAGTACTTTGAAAAAGAAGAGTCACCAAAGTTTGCTATGTGATTTTGAATAATTTCTAAAATGAAAAAAGACTTTATGGATATATACATTGAAACATTTATCAGAATGAAACATACCTTCTCTATTTATTCATTTAGAATGAATGTAAAATTAGTGGGGGATCTCCCATGTCTAGAACTGGAAGCTTGGATACTAAGTGCACGGAGTGTGCAAGAATCCCATTGGTGGAGTGAATAAGCAGCATGACTACCAGATTCTCATGGCCCGCATAATGTGCGCACACTGAACATTTCCACACAATACAGTGATAAGATGATCAGCTTTAATAATTGGCTTAAATTCTGGTGTCATTCAAAGGGGATCCAATGTCTGTCTGCCTGGGATGACATGCTGGACAAGCCACGCTGCTTCGCAAGGGATGGCTTGCACCTGTCACCCCTAGGCTTCCGGATATTGACAAAGGCTCTTGCCACCCCCATAGTGCCTTTTTTAGGCAAGGCTCAAATTCTAAACCTACCACCCTAGAACACAAAAAGTAAAAACTAAGGGTAATGCTGCTCAATGCCAGAAGTCTCAATCTCAAGATGCACGCACTCGAGGCCCTTCTCAGTATGGAGAACATCGATGTCTGTGCTGTGACAGAAACCTGGTTCAAGGCTCCTGAGAGCACCCCAGCACTAGCAGGTTTCACCTCATATCATGCGTTCCGCCCCAAAATCCGGACAACACCAAGGAGGGGGGGTGTCCATATTCATAAAGGACACCCACACCTCAAGGTTGGTGGCAACGCACGATGCATCGGAGACCATCCAGGTGCAATTAACCATAGGCAAGACTGCTCTGCAATTTGTAGCATGTTACAGGCCACCCTCTCAAACTCAGGAACCTCACATGGCCTTCCTGAAAACAATGGAGGGGATAAATGTATCTCCAAACACCATCATACTAGGTGACTTCAACTACCCTAATATAGACTGGAAACACTACTCAAGCCCAAACACTCTAGCCCAAAGGTTCCTGGAGTTCATAAACTCAAATGCCATGGAACAACTAGTCACCATCCCCACAAGAGGAGAAAACATACTTGATCTCATCATCACGAACATGGGATCACAATGTTCAACACCGAAGTATACCCCTCACTGGTGAGATCAGATCATAAACTAATCTCGCTGGAGGTCCTCATCCCGCCCCACCTGAAACAAAAAGACCACAGTGAAAAACTTCTCAAAGCCGACTTCACACTTCTAAAACTAGTGTGGTCTCCTTTAAGGCCCTGAGCCACTCGTATACATTACTCAAACCGCTGAATCACTTACAAATGCCTTCTACCAGCACCTACAGGACTACATGGATCAGGCAATCCCAAACAAAACTAAGACTCTTTGTACCAAAGGCAAGCGTCCAGTCTGGTGGACCCCAGCCATAAACAAGCTCTACAACAAAAGGAGGAAGCTACTACAAGATAGAGCAAAATCCTTGAAAGGTAAGACACCTTTGATCATTATAAGTAACAAACTAAGAGCTCTCATAAAATCATCCAAGGCAAATTTTGAGAGAAAAATCGCCAAGGATTCAAAAGACAATCATAAGGCCTTCTTTAGCTATGTTAGAAACCTAGGAGGAAACTCCCAGATATGCTCAGAATTAGTTCAAAATGATGTGAAGATTACTGAACCTACACACATTGCCAACATACTGGCTGACAGGTTCAGTGCAAACCCCCAAAAGGAGAGATATCTATACCAGAGGATTGTAGCCCCCCAAACATCTCCAACGCCCAGGTGAGAACTGCTCTCTCCAAAGCAAAAAACACAGCATCCATGGGACCGGATGGTGTCCCCGGCTGTGTGCTCCATGAACTCAATGAGGAATTAAACCCGCAGTTACGACAGCTGTTTAATCTTAGCCTCACCTCAGGATACGTACCCAAGGAGTGGCGCACGGCGACTGAGGTCCCACTTCACAAGGGCGGTGCCTCCACCGACCCTGGAAATTACCGTCCCATTAGCTTGACAAGCCTTATCTGCAAAGCCATGGAGAGGATCATAATGGAACTCATAAATAAAGACATAGGGAACTTGCAGACTTTGGATCCAACCCAGTTTGGCTTTGTCAAAGGCAGATCATGCCTTTTAAACTTGGTTGACTTTTTCGAGACAGTCACCAAGGCCATTGATGAGGGAAAGGCAGTCCATACAGCCTACCTTGACCTGGCAAAGGCCTTGACACAATACCCCACTCAGGTATCATCAAAAACTCATCAGCTTGAATGTAAACCCATACATCACAAGATGGGTTGCAAACTGGCTAAGTGACAGAACCCACAGGGTCAGAGTTGCTGGAGCCATGTCAGACTCAAACCTGTCACAAGTGGTGTCCCACAGGGCTCAGTCCTGGGTCCACTCTTGTTCGGCATCTACTTTTCTGAAGTACAAGCAAACACAGGAGGGTTATGGCTGACAAAATTTGCAGATGACTGCAAACTGGGCGCATAGTCGAAAACACATCTGACACAGATATCCTTCAGAAGGGCCTCACAGAAACGGATAACTGGTGCCAGAGCCATGGCCTAAAGTTAAATGCCAAGAAATGCGTAGTCATACCCTTCGGGAAAAACAAGGTTACCCCTAGCTACCATATAGGTGGCAATCCACTGAGCACAGAAGAAGTCATCAGGGATCTGGGGACCCAGGTTGACAGTAGCCTTTCGTTTGACACTCATGTTGCTAAAGTAGTTAGGAAAACCTTCTACATTGCCCACCTGATCATGAAGGGATTCACATCTAGATCAAGGGAGGTCATCGCCCCTCTGTACTCATCACTCATTAGACCTATGATTGAGTACAATGCCCCATTCGAATGTATCTGACCAGACACCTGCAGCAGCTGGAAAGGCCCCAAAAGTTCCTCACCAAAAGGAAAAAGGGTCTCAAAATATGTCTTATGCTGCCCGACTGAAAGAACTCCAGCTCTATTCAGTCTCATACCGCTTGCTCAGAGGTGACCTGTGCCTGACATATAAGGCCATGTCAAACCCTGATTTGATGCATATCCTTCACCTCAACTAATCTAGATCCCTCCGGCCCACAACCGCGGGAGACTTAAACCTTGACACGGTTATTAATAGAACATGCTGGAGGGACAGATTCATCACCCAGAGACTCCCTATGCTGTGGAACAAAATCCCGGTACATGTGAGGCAGAGCACCTCGCTGGCCTTGTTCAAGAGGAATCTTGACCAATGGATGGGGGATCGCAGATATACCCCAGGGATTACTTCAGTGTCACTGCTTGACAGAGGCACAGCAAAATAATAGGCATAGTTTTATTCAAACTAAAGGGGTGGCGAAAGCCAAATAACTATGGGCTAGGCTTATAAATGCCCTTGGGCAGATAGCCTAGTATGAACCTATGAACCTATGATAATGAACACGGCTGGGGTATGTTCTTCAAGCCTGAGTACCGGCTTCATCCCAGCAGAGTGGAGAGCAGCCACCGTCATCCCTCTGCACAAAGATGAAGTGCATAGACCCATCAGCCTAACTATCCTGATCTGCAGTGGCATGGAGTGAATTATCATGCACCTTATTACCAAGGGCATTGGCAACTCCAAACACTGTATCCCACACAGTTCTGCTTTGTCAAGGGCAGGTCAGGCCTCTTAAATTTGGTCCACTTCTTTGAGACGGTCACCAAAAGCCATGGACTAGGGGAAGACTGCACACCACCTACCTCAACATGAACAAAGCCCTTGATACTATTCCCCACTCTGGTGTAATAAACTGTCTCAACTAGGCATCGGTCTATATCTTACCAGATGGATAGCAAATTGGGTCACTGATGGAACCTGCCTAGTCAGAATAGGGGAAGCCACCTCAAGCAGTCGACCTGTAATGAGCAGTGTACCCCAGGGATCAGTCTTGGGGCTTTTGTTACTTTTCTGAGGTGCAGGCCAAAACCTGTGGGTTCTGGCTAACCAGGGTTGCAGATGACTGCAAGCTGATGACTGCAAGCTGGGTGCTGTCATCAATTCCCCTAGTGATATGGACATCCTACAAGAGGGTCTCGCCCAAACAAATGACTGGTGCCAGAAATATGGCCTCAAACTGAATGCCAAAAAAAATGCATAGTCATCCCCTTTGGGGTGAGTAACATCCCCACAAATTATCACATTAATAACAAGGTCCTAAGCACGCCATCAGTCGTGATTGACTTGGGCAGCCAGGTTGATGGCAAACTGACTTTTGACTACCATATTACCTCCGTTATATGGAAAGCTTGCTACATGGCCCACCTCATTAGTAAGGGTATCTCATCCAGAGACCAAGTGGTCATAATATACCTATATTTTTCTTTATAAGACCCATTATTGAGTACGATGCCCCTTTCGGCATGTACTTTACAAAAGCACATGCAGCAGCTGGAGAGACCACAGAGGTTCATCACCAGGAGAATCCAGGGTCTCAAGCATCTACCCTACACAGATTGGCTAAAGGCACTGTCCCTGTACTCTGTCTTAGACTCCTCGGAGATGACCTCTATCTGGCATACAAAGCAGTTGCATACCCCGCCTTGATAGTACTGTGGCATATTCGCAAGTCTATCTCTACTCCAGTAACCTGCACACGTGACCTCAGTCTGGTCTGTGACATCAGTAAGACTTGGCAGGACAGATGTGCCCCAGAGACCCCTCCCCTTTCTGTGAAGTAGACTCCCGCTCCACGTCAGAGTTACCTCATTAATCTTTTAGAAGCACAACTTGGATAACTAGATGCGGAACAGTAAATACACCCCTGGGATTCCACCTGTGTCCCTGATGGACAGGGGCATTGGGTGCTGACTTGTCAGAACATGGGCTATATTATTTGCTAGGCTTGTAAGGGCCTCGGGGACCAATAGCCTAGTAATCTCCTATGCTCCTAAAACTGGCATAAGCCACTGCTTACAGCTGGTGTAATCACAGGCATGCAGGAAAATCTACACTTGGGTGTGTGTGTTTGCGGTCATCACACCACGCATAATCCAGTTTAAATATTTGATTTATGGATGCATCATGCGTTCATAGCCTACAAAGGCCTGTTTCTAATTATATCACTTGTATGTAAAGCTGTTCTCCATAGAATGATTTTCACAGGGGTTATGTGAGCATTTTTTTCATTTTATTTTTATGAAAAGGTTCTTGGAAAAGGAATACAAAATGGTCTTTCAATGCATCACACACTATCCCAAATTCTTAATTGTCTCTTACTTGTGGCAACTTGTACACTCCGTAACAATTTGGTGTGTTCTAGAATTTGTCCAGGTTGTGGTAATTTGCTGACTAATTCATATTCTTACCATTACCCAAAGAAAACTAACTAGGAGTGCTTTGCATTTGGCCAGTATCATTTTTTTTTTTTTTTTTTTTTTTACAATGAAAAGTTTAACTTCAAAAAGAAACTAGAGCTGTGGAAACTGTTCACGTCAAGTGGCTTACGGCTTTGTTTACAGTCTTATTGCAGGTGGTTGTCTGGATCTCAAAAAGGTAGCACAGTCCTGGTTATCGGTAGGAAGTAATGGGGGGTGAGAAAGGAGAGCACAGAGCAATTTACTTAGTGCCCTGTGAGTGAGAGTTTTCCCCTGTGGTTTGCATTGCTACACTTGAAATGCTGTGTTTGAATTATGTGCATAAACAAGTTATGCTACGCAGTATGTACAACATGAGAATTTATGGGTAACATAAGGAATTGGTGGAAATAAATTCCTGCTTATATGGATCACTTATTTTATGCCTACCAGCTAAAATGCATTTGGCACAATATGGTATTAAGTGATTATTCCCACCTGAAACAGGGCTGTTTGCCAAGTTAAAAGTAGTGCTGTTTCACTGTTCTTAGTCGTACTAAAATTTTAGTTCTGTGGCAAAGGAATATTTCCCTTGATGGTTAAAATAAACTGTAGATATCCACCCTTATCACTGTTGTAGTATCCATTCCACCAAGGATAGCCAAACACTTGGTTTGCATATCAGTCTTGGCTCCTAAGCTCCATACGTCAGACATATTTCTTCCCTAACGCATAAGGTAGATAAGTGACATATGGGCACCTAATCCACAGAACTTCTTAGCCGTTAGTCCATATACTGCTTTTGTACTTCAGTCTGCAGTTTGTTGTGTAGATGCAGCTACTGAGCCTTCAAAAGAGAAGTGCTTTCCTTCCATCCTTTTTTGTATTAACTTTTTTACATGTCGTCTAGGAACAGAAAATGTGAGTGTGGGAGGTAGATTTCCCTGTAGGATGGTCACAAAAGTGCATTTTTGTCTTGGTGCTGCCCATGGTCATACTCCATGAGAGAGATGGCAGGTGTTCATGCTGAAGACTTTGTGGCAATCTGTCTTGTCTTATGACAGATGCCCAAAAACAAACTAAAAACTTCCAATACTACACACACACAAAAAATCTGGGCAATGGCTGTAGACCATAAAGACTCCCAGTAAAAGTAGTAAATTCCTTGTTTATTCAAAAAAAAAAAAACATACGAATGAACAATGGTGAAAGTACTTGCATCAACCAGCTAAAAAACTTTTTGTATATGTAAATATGATTATGTAACTAAATGTACACAGACACCATCTATAAAAATGTAATTGTTTTACTAAAATTAATAATCAAAATAGTTATTGGTCAGGATATGACTTTACATAATGAACACCTTCAATGCAATGCTAAACCCAAGCTAACGGTGCATCAGCAGACGTTTGTGATAGTTTCAGGCAATGACCACCATGGCCTAGCAGCCATGGACGCTAACGCTGAATATAATAGTGGTAAACATTTTATTTGCCATGAAACTGTTAACCCTGAAACTTTCTTTGAAGAATTTTTAAAGACTGTGTTTACATTTGGGGATAATTGCGACCTGAATACTGCCTTTACTAATTTACAAGAAACTGATGTTTCTTCTTTTGGTTCCTTAAAGTCTTAGAAATGTAAAAAAAAGTTACGTTCCATTAAACGACTACAAGTCGATAATGCTTACTAATGAGAGGTGCTTTAGTTTAAAAATTGTGCCTCCGGGAATTAGTGTTTAAGGAACCTATGTGAGTTTATTTGAATGATGAGATTATTAATGATTTTAATTTACTATTTGATAAATTTGGATTTAATTTTGTGTCTGCTGATTAAGCACAATGATACAAAATTGACATTAGCCGAAGTAGAACATTTAAATGTTAATATTACACAGGATCTGGTGTTTGAAAACTGGAAAGTTTTATAATAAGCAATTTAATATGGTTAATAAAAACAGAGACAAGAATGCATACATTTAGAAAAAGCCTAAGCATGTATATACTAGGGATGCACATCACACTCAGACTATGTACAAGATAACCAAGCCTATGAATGTTCACACAATGCACAATAGAGGCAAAACAAATTTAAGTCTGGAAAAATGTTTTGGAAAGGTCAAGGACAGAATTCATGGAGGCACAGGGGGAACCATTGGGATTCAGGACAGAGAGGGAAACAAACATGGAATCAAGAGAAACCCCACAGGCCCCATCCATCCATCCATCCATCCATCCATCCATCCATCCATCCATCCATCCATCCATCCATCCAACCAATAAACAGGACATGCTGGAGGGATAGATTCCTGTCCCAGAGACTTCCATACTCTGGAACAGGCTACACATCTATGTCGAGCTAAGTTCTTCATTAGCACTCTTCAAGAAAAATCTTGAGTGGATGGGAAATAGGAAATACACCCCGGGGATCACTTCTGTGTCTCGGCTCAACAGTGGCACAGGAAAATCTTTCTTGGGTGGTGTAAGCCAGGGAACCTTGTTGGCTAGGCTTACGTAGGCCCTTGTGCCGATAGCCTAGTACCTACCTATGAACCATTGGAGAGGGACAAAGTGAAGTTATAAATGTCTAAATGTTTACTTACAAAGACTACGAGGTGACTACGAAACATTTTTCTTTGTCCCTAAAGGGGATGATATTTGTGCCTACTGTTAATTTTGACTTAACTGATGCTCTTTTAGAGGTTATTAGAAAGCTTAATCTAGCATTGTGTCTTAAGGACAATGACCAAGATAATGGCATTCCTATTTTAAGGAAAAAAGCACCCCCCTTTTCAGCCCATTTTTATTACTCTTGAAAGGTTAATATTGTTAGGCAAAAAGAGAAGGGAGTTCAGCCTTAGTAAAACTGAATGGAAATTTCAAAAACTTTGTAGTGATAAAACCAGACAGGGTGGGGGTAT